>NW_025798600.1:0-34993 GCF_021613505.1 Equus quagga | reverse complement strand
AATGAAAGGGTATCAACATTTAGAAGAAAGGAAAAATTACTGATCACTTGAGAATTGACAGAACCCTTAAAGATCAGTTATTTTTGTGTGAGGTGAACTGCTCAATATTCACTTGAGAATGTGATAATGAGCCCATGCAATTTTGAATTCACATTTGAGTCTCTAGAATCTTCAGAGAATTATCCTCAAAGCCAAACAGTTATAGGGTAATGTGGCTGCAATATAACAACAATGACTTTGAATTTGTTGGTGCAAGATGAATGAATTCTTATTTCAAGAGGTAAGATTTTGGCTATTGTGAGTTAATCTGAGATATTGATGTTCATTTACCATTTGAGAAGACTTTATTCTCTACATTTTTGTCTGTACTCACAGCCATAGTTGAGAAACAAGGCAGATGTATACCCTAGCTGTAACCCTAGTGAGTAACCCTAGCTGAATTAGCCTAACTTTCTATAGTCTATTGAGTGTGTTAAAAGAAGCACAGTTGAAGATAGGATTCCTCATTTTTCCACCCAGAAGAGCAAAAACTCACATGGTCTTTCAACACTATCTAAACTTGGTGCTCAGCCACAGAGTTAATAAATTCACTAACTTTGAGATGTTTTGGAGACTTAGTGTTAGTAAACATCATGGGGAAAGACTTTCTTTGTTTATTGTTCTGAATGCTGTAGTTTACAGGCAACCAGATACTTTGGACAAAGTCGAGAATATAAAGTCAGAAAACTTGGAGGTGAGACTCAACCTGGCCACTTTCTGGGTGAACCAGGGTAAGCTTCTTTTTAAAAAAAATTTTTTTGGTGTGGAAGATTGGCCCTGAGCTAACATCTGTTTCCAATCCTCCTCTTTTTTTACTCTCCACAGTCCCAACATATAGCTGTATATCTTAGTTGTAAGTCATTCTAGTTCTTCTATGTCATATGCTGCCACAGCATGTCTTGATGAGCAGTGTAAAGGTCCATGCCCTAGATCCTAACTGCCAAACCCTAGGCTGCCAAAGTGGAGCATGTGAACTTAACCTCTCTGCCACAGGGCTATCCCCAGGGTAAACTTCTTAACTTTTTATCCTGGAAAGTTATTCAGTTGTATATTTTGTTGAAACTAATATTATTTTGTTCTATGTTACCCCAATCAGAAAACTATCACATTGTTAGATTGTTACATTAGGAAATGTTTTGAATTTTTGAATAAATGTGCATTATGTCCTAGATATTAAACATTCAATGTTTTGCATTGTAATTACATTGATATTTCAAACTACTTTACAAAACAATATTTTAATTGTCAATATTAAAAATCTATAATAAATTTACGATAGGTAGCTCCATTCAGAACCCTAATTTCAATTCCTTTCTATTTCTGTTCCTTTCTATTTCTTGTTTGTCCAATTAGGAAAATTGTGTTTCCCCTTAAAGAATGGTCTTCTTTAACTGACATAAATTGAAACTTGTGGTTTACTAGGCACCTCTTTTATACATAGCTGCAAGAAAGTAGAAAGGGTCATTTATTATCCACCAATTTCCAAGAGACTTGACCTCATATTATTCAATTTCGTTTATAGGACAGTTACTAAAGGAATGGAGTGGATTCAAACTACCTGGGATTCACATCTTGATTCTGCAACTTACTATGTAAATTTACATAAATTATGTAACATTGTCAAAGTCAGTTTCTTCACGTATATATAACATTAAATTAGTTAATATTATTTCATGGAAATTAAAATAGAACTCTAAATATAAAACTCTTCAGCCTGTGCCCATACAATTTAGTAAGAATTCAATAACTCTTGGTTATTACTCAAATCTCCATTGAATAATTCTATATTTATACACTTTTATCATTTTTAATCCATCAATCAGTTTTGTTATTCTCATAATGCTTATGGTTTTCATCTTTAGCTTTAAAGCCAATTTAAGTCCATTTTTAGATGTATAATATAAAGAAAAATAAATATACATTATTTAAAGTAGATTTTCTCATGTTTCTGCTGAAAACAACTTTTAAAATATAGAAGATTCATTACACATGAATATGTAAACTCTGGACTCTGAAGTGAAAAAAGATCCAAACTTAGCTTGAACAATTTATTTTTTTAATAACCTCTATGTGTATCAATGAAAATGAAATCACCACATTTACAACTTCTTTAATGTAATGTCTCATCACAGGTTTGTTTTGATAGAAGCTGTGTTGTGACATGGACGCCCTGGGAGATGGAAACCACACTCAAGTGACAGGGTTCATTTTATTGGGCTTAACTGACGACCCACTCCTTCAAATCATCCTCTTCATGACCATCTTGTTTATGTACCTGGTGACCATAACTGGCAATCTCAGCACAATCATTCTTATTAGAATCTCTTCTCAGCTCCGTCATCCTATGTATTTTTTTCTGAGCCACTTGGCTTTTGCTGACACGGGCTTATCATCATCTGTCACACCCAATATACTTGTAAACTTCCTGGTGGAGAGAAACACCATCTCCTATTTTGGATGTGGCATCCAGCTTGGTTCTGTTGCTTTTTTTGGAACAGTTGAATGCTTCCTTCTGGCTGCTATGGCATATGATCGCTTTATGGCAATCTGCAGCCCATTGATTTATCCCACTAAAATGTCCACAGAAGTTTGCGTTAAATTGCTCAAAGTGGCTTATGGAGGTGGTTTTCTCAATGCTTGCACCGTTACTATATCCTTCTTTACTTTCTTCTTCTGTGGACCAAATCAAGTTAATCATTTTTTCTGTGATTTTGCTCCTTTAGTTGAACTGTCCTGTTCTGATGTCAGTATCTCTGCAGTTGTTCCCTCATTTGTTGCTGGCTCTGTCATTGTGGTCACAGTGTTTGTCATAGCCGTCTCCTACATCTGCATCCTCATCACCATCCTGAAGATGCGCTCCACTGAGGGGCACCACAAGGCCTTCTCCACCTGTGCCTCACACCTCACAACAGTCACTCTGTACTTTGCGACCATCACATTCGTTTATGCCACACCCAAGTCCTGCTACTCAACTGACCAGAACAAGGTGGTGTCCGTGTTCTACATGGTAGTGATCCCCATGTTGAACCCCCTCATCTACAGTGTCAGGAACAATGAGATTAAGGGGGCTCTGAAGAGACAGCTTGCTAGAAATATATTTTCTTAGTGAAGCCTAGTTTTTGGTAGGATTTGATATAATAATGTACCATAAATGTAATAATAAAAGGAAATTGAGTGTTTTGATCTAAATATTTCAGTCCATATGTCACTTGCCAGTGTGGAGCTTCTTGGTAAATGTAGGGGATGGATTTTCAGTGTCAAATGGTAAATTTCAGGGCCAGAGTTCATAACCTTCAGTAAAATTAAAATAAATTTATAATTAGTAACAAAATTTGATTAATAGGAAGAATTACTTAATCTGACAAAAATCCTTCCTAAAATTTTATTCATATCTTTTTCTTCAAGCCATTTAAAGTCAATATTTATTTTTTAAAGATGGCACATTTAAAATAAACTTTTTTTTCCTTCTGAGATTTCTTTTTTTAATTTTTAAAATTTACTTTTTATTGTGGTAACAGTGGTTTATAACATTACATAAATTTCAGGTGTACATCATTATCTTTCGATTTCTTTGTACATTACATCATTTTCACCATCCAAAGACTAATTACAATCCATTACCACACACATGTGCCTAATCACCCCTTTCGCCCTCCTCCCTCTGCCCTTCCCCTCTGGTAACCACCAATCCAATCTCTGTCTCCATGTGATTGTTTGTTGTTGTTTTTATCTTCTACTTATAAATGAGATCATAAGATATTTGACTTTCTCCCTTTGCTTTCTTTCACTTAGCATAATACACTCAAGGTCCATCCATGTTGTCAAAATGTCTGAATTTCATCATTTCTCATGGCTGAGTAGTAATCCATTGTGTACATGTACCACATCTTCTTTATCCATTCATCCCTTGATGGGCACCTCGTTTGTTTCCAAGTCTTGGCTATTGTGAATAATCCTGCAATGAACATAGGCGTGCATGTATCTTTACACACTTGTATTTTCATGTTCTTTGGATAAATATCCAGCTGTGGAACTGTTGCATTGTATGGTAGTTCTATTCTTAATTTTTTGAGGAATCTCCATACTGTTTTTCCATAGTGGCTGCACCAGCTTGCACTTCCACCAGCAGTGTTTGAGAGTTTCCTCATCTCCACATCCTTTCCAACACTTCTTGTTTCCTATCTTGTTAATTATAACCATTCTGACAGGAGTGAGGAGATATCTCATTGTAGTTTTGATTTACATTTTGCTGATAGTGATATTGAATGTGGCGACATATTGCTTCATCTTGCTTTTTATTTCATTCAGCTACTCTTATGTCTTTTAAGTGAGGGGAGTTTAATTCATTTTTATTTAAAGTAACTATTGATATGTAAAGACTTACTATTTCCATTTTGTTAATTGTTATCTGACTTATACTTTTGTCCATCTTTCCCTCTTTTGCAGACTTTCTTTGTAATTTGCTGATTTTTGTGCTGATATGCTATGATTCCATCCTCTTTTTCTTTTATATATCTTCTATAGGTGTTTCCTTTGTAGTTACCATGAGGTTTACATACAAAAATCTTATAGTTATAATAGTCTATTTTAAGCTCATACAAACTTAAACTGTATATTTTAACTTCTCCACACTTTATGTCATTGATGTTACTATTTTAATCTTTTTATATAGTGTAATCATTAGCATACCTTATTAGTTATAGTTATTTTTAATGCTTTTGTCTTACCTCATCAGTCACACCTGTCATGCTCATCGGCTTCCTCAGGGAAGGAACCTCTCTGCCTGTTGTTGATTGTATAGCTCAACTGTGTTCTGTAGTCACATTTGGGACAGCTGAGTACTTCCTGCTGCCTGTCATGCCCTATGACTGCTATGTGGCCAACTGCTTGCCGGTGGTCTACTCCACTCACATGTCCCCCAGAATCTGCATTCTCTTAGTGGGAATATCCTACCTGGGTGGATGCGTAAATGCTTGGACATTTACTAGCTGTTTATTGAGTCTGTCCTTCTGTGGACCAAATAAAGTCAATCACTTTTTCTGTGACTGTTCACCACTTTTGAAACTTTTTGTTCTCATGATTTTACTTCTGAAATAATTCCAGCCATCTTTTCTGGATCCATCATTGTGGTCACTGTGTTTATCATTGCTCTCTCTTATGTCTCCATACTTTTCTCAATCCTGAAGATGCACTCTACTGAGGGGCAGCACAAGCCTTCTCCACCTGTACCTCCCACCTCACAGTGGTCACTCTGTTCTATGGGACCATTACATTCATTTATGTAATGCCTAAGTCCAGCTACTCAACTGAACAAAACAAAGTGGTGTCTGTGTTCTACACAGTCATGATCCCCATGTTGAACCCTCTCATCTATAGTCTGAGGAATAAGGAGGTTAAAAAGACCATGGGAAAACTGATGACTGGAAGACGTCGGTGGTCCTGAACCAATCTGTTTTTAATAATAAACACTGTAATATGAGGAGCTATTCTGCAAATGAATGGGCAATGTACTAAGCAAATTTTCAGTTTATATTCATTGTATCCTAGACTCACATATAATTCTCAAGAAAATTTTCAGCCTTAAAAAATAAATATGGATTGACTAAGATAGGAACATCTATTTAAAAAAAAAAAAACAAATATATTCCTTATCCTTCCACCACTCACCATTCTTGCATTTATAAGTAAAAATCTTTTCAAATAAATTCTATGCTCTTTGAATTCAGTTTTTGTAATCAACAGCTGAAAGCATTTGAAACTCCTTGAATGGGTAATAAAGAGTAGTTTTGCTATCCAAGTTCTCACCAATTGAAAGAGATGATGTCTGTAGTCTACAGATGATGTAAAGATTTGAAACAGTGACACTGATGGTTGAAAAGCTTCTATTGTCCTGTGACTTGGACCTGATAAACAGGATGCCTCCCATGGTACCTACCCCTACATATGAGCCTGATCTTGTCAACTCAGAAGATACCTGAAAACCACCCCTAGCCAGTAGCTCTTCCCTTTCAGGAATCTATTCCATTAAATATCTTAAAGAATCCACAAATGACAGCCTACTGGGAGCTAATTGGCAAGAACTGGCTTCCGTAGTTGTGAAGAAGTAAGGATTTTTTTGTGTGTGTGAGGAAGATTGGCCCTGAGCTAACATCTGTTGCCAGTCTTCCTCTTTTTGCTTGAGGAAGCTTATTGCTGAGCTAACACTTGCATCAGTCTTCTTCTACTTTATGTGGGATGCCACCACAGTTTAGCTTGATGAGTGGTGCTAGGTCTGCTCCTGGGATCTGAAACCATGAACACCGGGCCACCAAAGTGGATCATACAAACCCAACCACTATGCCACTGGGCCGGCCCCAGAAGTAAGAATTTTTTAAATTAGGGTATTTCAATCTTGGGAATGTATGTAGCACACTCGTGAATGTCTGTTGAACCATTTTCCCCTTCTTCTATTTATATTGCCTCTGATACTGAAAATTCTCCAGATTAAGTCTTCTCTGGACGTCTCCTCACTAAAATTGATTTGGCTACCACCATTGCTGAGTGCCAATACGCCAATGAAATCTTTTGATTTGACCCTGGGACAGCACCACTCCCAAGGAGTCCAGCTGTTCACCTGGCAGCAGGTTGGTTATGTTTGACCCCTTCCATCTGGCCTGTTGAATGCTTGGTTATGGTGCCAGTTGACAGACAACACGTGCAAGTTTAGATTGCTGTCCTACAGAATGAGAAATATGCCTTAAAAATACGAGCCAGAACGTATGGCTCCAGGTTACAAAGGGGTTGAGGTAAGAATTGTCTTTCTCACTATTATGTTAAACAACATACTGGTTTAGTTTTCTATTGCTGCTGTTACCAATTACTACAAACTTAGTGGTTAAAAGCAATACAAATTTTTTTATCTTACAATTCTGGAAGTCAGAAGTCCAATATGTGTCTCACTGAGCTAAATTCAAGGGATGGGGCTTTGTTCTGTATGTTCTAACGGAAAATCCATTTCCCTGGATTTTCCAGCTTCCAGTGGCCACTCAGATTCTTTGGCTTGTGGCTTCCTTCCTCCATATTCAAAATTGGTGATATTACACCTCCCTGTATCTTCCTTTTCTAGTCACGGCTTCAACTGACACTCTTCAGATTCCCTCTTCTACTTTTAGGAATGTTTGTAATTATATTGGGCCTAACTAAATAAGCCAAGATGATCTCATTGTTTTAATGTCAGCTGAGTAGAAATCTTAATTTCATCTGCAATCTTAATCCCTCTTTGCCATGTAAACTAACATATTCTCATTTTCTGGGGTTAGGATATAGACACCTTTATGGCACCATAATTATGCCTACAACATCCACTGAAGAACATTTTCCTTCCATCAATTGCAGACAATAGCATATTTCCCTCTAAATACTTCTGCCAATCTACTGATAACTAGAGGCCAATACTTTTCACATTTTTCTCTATGTAAAACCTACTTAAAGTAATATGCTAATCTTATGTGTGCATTTATTAGGTACTGACAAATGAATACACCTTTGTAACTCAAGCACCCAGCATAATATAGAACATTGCTATCCCTTCATAAAGTTTCCCTATCACCCAGTCTTTTCCGACTTAGTTTGTATCCTACAGATGCACCTATTGTGCTGATTATTATTATTATTATTATTATTTTTACCATGGCTTAATTCTAGATTTCCATAGAAATGGAGTCAAATACTCTGCCTCTCTTCCGTAAGATTATTTTCAGGCAGCATAAGGTTTTTGAACTTTATCCACATTGTTTTGTGTATCAATAGTTTGTTGAAATGATAAACAAGCTCAATGACATTGCATAAGATTAACATATACAAATTGTATATCTATACACTAGCAGTGAACAATACAAAAAATAATTTAAGAAAATTCCATTAATAGAATCAAAATATAAAATATTTAGGATTAAATTTACCAAAAGTGGAGCAAAATGTATAGTTTTATAACTATAAAATATTGTTGAAAAAATGAAAGAAAACCTAAATAAACAGAAAAACATGCTATGTTCTTTATCGAGAACATAATATTGTTAAGATGGCAAAACTCCCCAAATTGATGTATTCATTGAACATAATCCCTAACAGAAGCTCAGGTGGCTTCTTTGTAGAAATTGACAAGCTGATTCTAAAATTCGTATGGAATTACAAGGGATCCAGAATTGCCAAAACATTTTTTTAAAAAAAGACAAAGTTGGAAGACTGACACTTCCTAATTTTAAAACCTAGTTCAAAGCAATAGTTCAAGATAGTGTGTGCTGATATACAGATAGATAAGTAGTTCAGTGGAAGGGAATTGAGAATCAATTCAACTCATGTGTCCATGGTTAATCGATTTCCAAACAGGGTGCCAGAACCACTTAATAAGTAATGAAGAGTATTTTCAACAAATGTGCTGGGTCAATTAGATATCCACAAGTAAAAGAATGAGGTTGGACTCTCACCTCACACCATATAGAAAATTAACTCAAAATGGCGGAAAGATTTAAATGTAAGTGTTAAAACTATCAAACTCTTAGGAGAAAACATAGGGGTAAATCTTCACAACTGTTTTTTCCTGAGTTTTTTCTTCCTCTTCACGTTAATGTTCTCCTTCCTAGGCTCCTTCTCTTACTCTCTCCTTCCTGTTATTTTATTTTAATTTTGCTGAGGAAGTTTCACCCTGAGGTAATATCTATGGCCAATCTTCCTCTTTTTATTTTTTTTGCTTGAGGAAACTTAGCCCTGAGCTAACATCTGTGCCACTCTTTTTCTAATTTGTATGTGGATCACCACCACAGCATGGCTGTCACGTGATATAGGTACATGCCTGGGATCCAAACCCATGAACCTGGGCCACTGAAGCAAAGTGCACTGAACCTAACCACCTGGCCACAGGGTAGGACCCTTTCCTTTTTTCCTCCATTCTACTTTTCTTACTTTATATTATTAGAGCCAACCAGTATAAAATTACTGTTAAATTGTTACTCATTTTTCTAAGTACAAACTGTCAAAATTCTCTGTCCAAACACCAGGATGCTTACTTGATATGTAGACAATGGTCCTCTCAGCTGGAAGCCATAAGGGAAATTGCAGGAAAATTGTTGTCTGAAGTGAGCTCCAGATTGGAATGTACTGTACATATCCAAACCAGAAGCTAGTTCTTGGATAGATTTTGGCTCCTCTAGTTATTACCTGTTTCAATTGTGTCAAATGGCTTGAATTCTTGAGTCTTAATTTCCTTATCTACAAAATGGGAATAATAAAAATGATACCTATGTCAGAGATTCACTGTTAGAATTAAATTGGGTAATTAGGATTTTAAGAGAAGAACTTAGTGTGTGGTTAGAGAACTGACAAACAGGGAAAATCTCCTGGATGTGGGGCACAGAGCACTGTGACAGTTGAGACATCAACAATGGATTTCTCTCTTTTCTTCCTCTTCACATTTATCTTCTCTCCTTCACTGGCTCCTCTTACTTCCACCTTCCTTCCTCTCTACTCCTTCTTTCCTCAATCCCTTTTCACTCTCTCTTTTCCCCAAATCCATTGTCATGTAAATTCCTGTTTCCCTATTTTGCAAGTGGATTTGCAAACAGCAGATTCTGTGGGGACACAAATATATAAACAAACCCAATGCCATGAGAGGAGACAAATTGAGACTCAGGAAAAAGAGATGCAGGAAAAAAAACATCAATGCCAGTGAAGGTATGAACTGTGTTTATGATTTCATCCCTGGAATAATGTAAAACATGTTTTTGTGAATGAAAAGATACAAAGTTGGCTTCTGACTGTTCCTACATACTTGAGCATTGGTTTTATTGTCCTCTAAGCCAGCCAAAAATCTCTTCATTTTCAGTTATTCTTTGTAAAGTTCCTCTTATCTCTAGCACTAGGTGAATTCTAGTTCTCTTAGGCTATCTCCTTCACCTTTAATTATAAGCCACCCAATCTCTTCAAATTGCTAGAAGTCAAATTTATAGTTTTTTCATGATTAACCTTTGACTGCAAGTGTTTTCATATTTTTGGTAGGAGTGAAATCGAAATACCTTTCTTTATTTTGAAACTGCGTTGTTACCTTGGAAAGAATTGTTGGCTATAGCAAAATACGTGTTTCAACGTTCAATTTTTTCACTTAATGAAATACACTTAATAATTAAAACAAATCAGAGGCTTACTGAAAATTAGTACAGGTCTATAAAAATATAGCTTTTATCTCAGCACAAAAACCATTTTAATAAATTCTTTTTGTATGATCTACTTTATGTATAAAATTAACAGATGAAACATCAGAGTGCTGCCAAGAATTTCATTTTCCTCTTGGCTCTGGAGGCTTTTCAGCCTTTTGAGACTTTAACCTTGATGCTGATGTAGAAAACTTAGATATGGTTCAAAATTGAGACTCAAAGTAATTAATGAAATGAAAAAGTTAAAATTACGTGAAGAGGTTGAGGACTTAACACTTGGCAGGGGGCATTTGGGAAAATGGAATGGTGAAACTTGTGAAATGTGTGGTCAGAGAACCTCTATGAAAATTATAATTCAATGTTGAACAAAGAATGAGACATGAAGACTCAATAGGCTCTGATATCACATGTAATCAATGTAGCTGTGATTTGAATCCCAGTTGGAAGCCCTTTGGGAGCTCTCCTCAGCTGCATTCACTCCAGCACAACTCCATGGTCCCTCTCTTGGGATTCTTCTTTCTTTTCTGGGGTTTCTTTCAAAGTATTTTGCTTTCATTGTAGAATCTTCTCTCCACTACACTCATCAACTTTTCACAGAATTCATTCTCTACCTCTTCATCTTAACTAAACCTAGTTGTCTGAGAAGGGCACATCTGCTTCTTAGATCTATTGAAGAGAAGTTACTCAACTGCCCTATTCTACAGGCACCAGCATACAATGTTGACATTCTCCTATCTTCTTACCATATTTCTAAATCATTTATCTGCATCTTCATGACAAAACATTTCCTTCATTGATTCCGGACATCTTAGTATTCATAAATATCTGCTAAATGAATAAATGAATAGAGAAAACAACTTCTCCCGCCTATCAAATTTCTTCGTGGCCCACCTCAAGTACGGACCAGTTCTAGACTTTTGAATTACAGTCACAGTATGTGACCAATACATATATCAGGATTCTGTCACAGTTTTCCCTCTGAAAAAATCATGAAAGTGTGAAAATAGATGCATAAACCCCATTAACTTGGGAGAGTGATAATATTGGTCAATGAATTTGCACTAACCAAACTCTGAGGCAGATCAAAGGGGAATCTGTTCACAGTGATTTTCCAGTTATGCAAATGTAAATGAAAAAAAATCAGTGTTTTTCATATTTCTCTACATATAAAATCACTTGAGGAACTTTTGTTAATCACAATGCACAGGCCATGCTCCAAATCAATTAAATAAAAATCTTTGGATGAGATTCAGATTTGAGTATATTTTAGTTTCCTGGTGATTCTGATCTTCAGTCTAGGTTGAGAGCACTGAGGATGTCATTGTCAAACTTTAGTGTACATCAGAATCGTATGGAGGGTTTTCCAAAATACTGAGAATGTGCCCAGTAAAAGTGGATAGAAACCAGTCAGGCTCCAGACAGCTAACAAGTGTATAAGTAATGGTCCCTTAGGGTAGGAAGCCAGGCTAGCTTACCCCTGTTTATGGCCTAATACCTCTTCAAAAGGGAAAGGTCACCCTGATTGGAGTGTATGTCTCCAAACAGGAACAGTTCTTTGGGTAGAGACAAAGGAAGGCAGTAAGGTCTAGAATACAAGCAACTGAGGTACAGTGCCTGGCTATACATCTTGCCCACTTCTCTCTCTAATTAATAACAGAGAGCAATATCACTGACTTTGTCCCTTTCCATGTGGGTTGTACAAACAGTGGGCAGTTTATCAGAAAATCTCAGTTCTAAAGATGTACTTATGATAACCATTCCCACAATATTCTAGGATTTTCAAAATCACACAAAAATGACAACAAATTCAAAAGACAACAAAAAATAAACCCAAAGAAATAGAATTTGTAAAGCTATCATAATAAGATGACATTAAAATAAATGTAATGAGTATCTTTAGTGATTCAGGAGAAAGTACTACACACATAAAACAAGAACAGATGATTATGAAACATTAACAAGAAGTTAGGAAACTCCATTGGAGATTTTTGAAAGGAAAAATATAAGAATATATCTTGGCCTTATTTCAGAGGCTCAACCTAGAGAGTCATTTCATTGTTTTAATGGCTTCACAGTAATCTATAGGATGAAGGTGTTGTATATTTTTAACCATACCCTTATTGATGCACAGTAGATCTTTTGCCATATTTTCACTATTTATACAATCATATAATGAACATGTTGTTATAGATATATTTATATTCTTGGGTTATTATTCTCGGATAGATTCCTCAAAGTGGAATTTAAAGGATAGTATTTAAAATTTTAACAACTTTTGCGAGAATATTTCCCCCAAATTTCTAGCAAATCCATATCTTTTCGATAATAGAGAAGAGTACGTTTTTCTTAGACACTTGCTATTCCCAGATATATACAACCATTTTAATGTTTCCTTACTCTTTTCTAGCCTCAATGGCTCATTTCTCTCATGGATTTCTGAATTTCTTTCCTGAATGTGAAGGGAACAAAAGCTACATGAAAGCTCTCACCCCATACCTTAACTTATTTGTTCTCTCACTTCATTCAGTTGTGTAATTTATTATCGGTCTCTCAAGACTGGAATACCAGAATGTGAGTTCGCTGAGATCAGGAATTTCTTTCTGACTTTTTGGAATAAAGGAAAGGGTCCTCAATCCCAAGCACCTATGAAATTAAGTATCACAAATCCACTATGCTTCAAGGCCTAGGAATAATACTCTGTGGCTCAATGCCACACTCTCTATGGATCCACTCTGTGATCCTGCAGGTGAGATCTCTGTTAGCACGACTCCAGCCTCTTTGCCCATGGTCTGTACCCTGGAACCAAGGCTTCAGTTTCTGGGCCAAATTTTCTTCCATTGAAGACATCCTTCCTTTTTCTTGAATGGTAGCATATGTTTGAACTGAGTAGTTTTCTCAGCCTGCTTCCTCTCTGTAGAATTTTAAATATCACAGATTTCTTTTATTTAGTTTTGTCTCTGTCTCTTTCAATCTAAGTGGAAATGTTTCTGATTTAAAAAAATCTTTTGTGTCTCCTATGTATGTTATGGTATTCACACCAGTATACAAGAGGGCCCTCTACAAATCTTTCCTGCATAATCCCATATCTATTCATGGCTTATTCTGATATTTTTGAGGTATTCCTTAGTCACATGTCTAAACTATTCAGCACTTGGAAAGCATTTTCCTACCACACCTTGGCTTTCTCTCTAATGCATACTTTTTGGACAGTGAATATCATAATTTTAGCACTTTTTTCAATTTAGAGAAGACAAGAATTTCCGAAATCATCAAGTCTTGGTTCCATTTCCTTACTGTCCTTTCTTAAATTATCTCTATCTTCTCACATTTCACTAGTATATGTAAGAAGAAACCAGTCTGCACCTTCAGCATTTTGCTTGTAAATAGCCTCAGGAAAATATCCAAGTTTCTCTCTTACAGGTCCTGCTTTCCATGTAACTGTAGGACACAATTCATCTAGGACTCTTGCCACATATAACAAAGATAACCTTTTCTCCACTTTCCAAAGATATGTTCTAAGGAAATAACTATTTGTTGAGCATCCACTTACCTCTGTGAGCCATGCTTGGCGTTTCCACATACGTCATTTTTTCAAACCAAAAATCCTATGAAGTATATACATATATTTACAGATAAGGCAATGATGGATTGAAGAGTTGACATAAATTGTTTAAGATTCCATAGATAGTCACTGGCAAAGCTGGAATCTGATCTGAAGCCTGTATGGCTCGAAAGCTCAATGCATTTTTGCACAACACTTTGCTTCCATGTCTTAATGGCATTTGGAACTAACTGTGAATTAGTGTCATATATATTTATTTTCTTTAAAATTTTAAGTTTTAATTCAGTTTTAGGTCCATGCCTAGTTAATAAAGTTCTTAGCTCTGACCTGAATAAAGATAAGGAAGCTAGAACTTAGGAGTTCAGATACATAATTACAAGGTGTTCATAACATGGTATGTTACTGCTCAATTAATTCCCATACACCATTTTTCAATCATTTCTGTTAATAAAATTGTGACATGTAGCTGGCTGAGCACATGGCTGTGATGCTGGTGTTTTCTGACTATATGTTCAATCTTCTGGAGATTGAATATTTGAAGTGAAAATATTGTTCTGAAATTTTAGATGACCTCTATCATTCAAGGATCTCCTAAGCTGACAACATGATGCAAATAAGAGTTAAGTCTGTTAAGTTAAAATACTTTTTTTTCCTGAGTATTCTTAGCCTTATATCAATGAACATATATACTATCAAGTTTTACCTGAGGTATGATGTGTAAAAGTACTTCCTACAAAATCTAAACTTCAGTTCCTAAATTTTTGCAATTTTTATTACATAACCATTGTAAAAATAGGTATTCGAATTTTAGTATTTTCTTCCATTTTAATATCCACTTGTTCTTCTTTCAGTGGGCACGATTTCCAGTGCAGATGGGCATTGGTAACTACACAACTGTGTTCATTCTTTTAGGGTTAACAGAGGATACTGCACTTTGTGGCATTTTACTTATTGAGTTTCAAGGAAATCTATGTGGTCATATTAGTGGGCAATGTCAACATAATCACGTTAATCAGAAGCAGACCTCAGCTTCATACCTGATGTACCTTTTCCTCTTCCATTTGGGCTTTGTAGATATTGGGTACTCCTCATCAGTCATACTTGTCATGCTCATAGGCATCCTCAGGGAAGGAGCCTCTCTTCCTGTTGCTGGCCATGTGGCTCAAATCTGTTCTGGAGTCACATTTGGGAGAGCTGAATGCTTCCTGCTGGCTGCCACAGCCTATGATTGCTATGTGGCCATCTGCTTGCCAATGCTCCACTCCACTCACCTGTCTTCCAGAATCTGCATTCTCTTAGTGAGGATGTTCTACCTGAATGGATGTGTGAAAGCTTGGACAATTTACTAGCTGTTTATTAAGTCTGTCCTTCTGTGGACCAAATAATGTCACTCACCTTTTCTGTGACTGTTCATCACTTTTAAAACTTTTTGTTCTCAAGATTTTATTTCTGAAATAATTCCAGCCATATCTTCTAGATCCATCATTGTGGTCACTGTGTTTATCATTGCTCTCTCTTATGTCTATATCCTTTTCTTCATCCTGAAGATGCACTCTACTGTGAGGCGGCACAAAGCCTTCTCCACATGCACCTCCCACCTCAGAGTTGCCACTCTGTTCTTTGGGACCATTACATTCATTTATGTGATGCCCAAGTCCAACTACTCAGCTGAACAAAACATAGTGGTGTCTGTGTTGTACACAGCTGTGATCCCCAAGTTGAATCCCCTCATCTACCGTAAGAGGGACAAGGAGGTTAAAAAGGCCATGGGAAAACTGATGGCTAGAAAACATTGATTGTCCTGAATCAATCAGATTTTAATAATAAAGACTGTAAAATGAGGACCTCTTCTGAAGATGAATGGACAATGTACCAAGTAAACTTCACTTTATATTCATAGTATCCTAAACTCATAAATTTCATTATGTCATTCTCAAGAAAATTTTCAGTGTAAAAAATAAATATGGATTCACTAAGATGGGAACATCTAGTTCCCATATTACCAAAAAAATATAAATAATGATTTGCTTCCTCCTTCTATCACTTACCATTCTTGTACCTATAGGTAATACCTTTTCAAATAAGTTGTATTCTCTTTGAATTCAGTCTTCTGAATTAGCATCTGGAAGCATCTGAGACTCCTTGAATGGGAAATAAAGGGTAATGTTGGTATCCAAGATCTCATCATCTGATAGAGGTGGTATCTATATTCTACAGAGTATTTAAGGGTTGAAACCAGTGATACTGCTGGTTGAAAAGCTTCTATTGTCCTTTGACCCAAACCTGACAAATAATATCCCTCCCACAGTACGTACCTCTGCAAATGAGCTTCATCCACTCAACTCAGAAGATATCTGAAAACCCCCTTTTGCTAGTACTTCTTCCATTTCAGGAATCGATTCCACCAAATACTGTAGAACTAGTCCCCAGAGGGCAGCCCACTGGGAGCTAATTGCCAGGACCTAACTCCTGTCAGGGTGAATAAGTTAGGATTTTTTTATTAGGGTATTTTAATCTTGGGAATATATGTACACACTGCTGAATGTCTATTGAACCAATTTTTTTCCCTTCTATTCCTATTGCCTCTGATACTGAAAATTCTCCAGATTAACTCTTCTCTGGGCTTCACATCCTCCCAATTGATCTGTCTACCGCCATTGCTGAGTGCCAATCTGCCAACAAAATACTTCAATTTGATCCTGGGACAGTACAGTTGCCCAGGAGTTCAACTGGCTAGCTGATGCCAGCTTGATTACATTTGACCCCTTCCATCTGGCCTGTTGAATGCTTGGTTATTGTGCCAGCTGAGAGATAATACCTGGAAGTTGGGATTTCTGTCCGACAGAATGAGAAATGTGCTTTAAAAAAAGGAGACAGAATGCATGGTTCCAGGTTCCAAGGGAGTGGAGGGAGGAGTGGTATTTCTCACTATTACATTAGACAACACATTGCTTTAGCTTTCCATTGATCCTGGAGCCAATTACTACAAAGCTAGTGGTTACAAGCAATACAAATTTATTATTTTATATGTCCAGAGGTCAGAAGTCCAATATGAGTCTCATTGGGCTAAAATCAAGGAGTTGGAAGGCTGGGACTTCATTCTGTAAGTTCTCAGGAATAAACAATTTCCTTGGGTTTTCCAGCTTCTAGAGGTCACTCACAGTCTTTGGCTGTGGTCTCTTTCCTTCATACTCAATGGCAGTGATGTTACATCTCCCTGCATCTTCCTTTTCTAGTCACAACTTCAACTGACACTCTTCAGCTTCCCTCTTCTACTTTGAACAATGCTTGTGATTATATTTAGCCTAACTGAATAATACAGAATAATCTCTCTATTTTAGTGTCAGCTGAGTAACAGCATTAATTTCATCTGCAACCTTAATCCCTCTTTGCCATGTAAACTTAACATATTCTCATTTCTGGGGTTATGATGTGGACACCTTTAGGGGGTCATTATTATTCCTACAACGTCCACTGGAAAACATTTTGCCTTCCATTAATTGCATACAATAGCATCCTTCACTCAAAATGCTTCTGCCAATCTATTAATAGCTAGAGGCCAATACTTGTCACATTTTGCTTTATAGAAAACCTACATAAAGTAATATGCTAATCTTATGGGTACAATTATTAGGTATTGACAAATGAATACACCTATGTAACCCATGCACCTATCATGATATAGATCTTTGCTATTCATTCATGAAGTTCCCCTATGACCTTTTCTTTTCAGACTTAGTTAGTATCCTACAGAGACACCCATTGTATGATGATGATGATGATGATGATGATGATGATGATTATTTTACCATGACTTAGTTATAGATTTTCACAAACATGGAGTCAAATGATATGCCTTTTTTTCTGTAATGTTATTTCAGTTGGCATAATGTTTTTAAACTTTATCCATATTTTTGTGTGTATGAATAGTTCATTGAACTAACAAACGAGCTCAACAATGTTGTAGAATACAAGACTAATATATAAAAATTGTATATCTGTATACTAGTAATGAGCAATGTAAAAATGAAATTAAGAAAACAATCCCATTAATAGAATCAAAATGTAAAATATTTAGGAAAAATTTACTAAAACAGGAGTAAAATGTATGCCCTGAGAACTACAAAATATTGTTGAGAAAATGAAAGAAAACCAAAATAAATGGAAAAACACCCTGTGTTCATGGATCAGAGAACAGAATATTGTTAAAATGGCCAAACTCCAACATTGATGTAAACATTGAACAAAATCCATAACAGAATCTCAGGTGGCTTCTTTGTGGAACTTGACAAGTTGATTCTAAAGTTCATAGAGAATTACAAAGGATCCAGAATAGACAAAATATCTTTAAAAAGAAAGAGAAGGTTGAAAGACTGACATTTCTTAATTTTAAAACTTAGTACATAGCAATATTCAAGATAGTATGTACTGGTCTACAGAAAGGCATATCAATCAATGGATCAGAATTCAGAGTGAATAATTAAACTCATGTGCATATGGTCAATAGATTTCCAAACAGAGTTCCAGAACCACTCAATAAGCATTGAAGAGTAATTTCAACAAATGTGGTAGGTCACTTAGATATCCACACGTAAAAGAATGAAGTTACACCCTTACCTCACTCCATATATAAAATTAAGTCAAAATGGAGGGTAGATCTAAATGTAAGTGTTAAAACTCTCAAACCCTTAAAAGAAAACATAGGGGTAAATCTTAATAATTGTTTTTTCATGACTTTTTTCTTCCTCCTCACATTTATCTTCTCTTTCTTTGGATCCTTCCCTCACCCTTCCTTTCCTTTTTCCCTCATGTCTTTTTTCCTCCATCCCCTGTTTCTTAGTGTTATTAGAGCCAACCAATATAAAATTACTGTTAAATTGCTGCTCATTTTTCTTAGTAACAACTCTCAAAGTTCTCTGTCCAGACACCAGGACTCTTTCTTCATATATAGACAGTCATCCTCTCTGCTGTAAGCCATAAGGGATTTCATGTCTGAAGTGAGCTCCAGATTGGAATGTCCTGTATAGAGGCTAGTTTTTGGAAGAGCTGGATTAGATTTTGGCTCCTCTAGTTATTAACTGTTTGATTTGGGCAAATGGTTTGACTTCTTGAGTCTTAATTTCCTTATCTACAAAACAGGAATAATAATAATAATAATAATAATAATAATAATAATAATAATAATTATAATAATACCTATTCCAGGGGCTCAATGTAAGAATTAGAATGGGTAATGAAGATCTTAAGAGAAGAACTTAGCATGTTGTTAGAGAATTGACCAATAGGGCAAATCTCCTGGATGTAGGGCATAAAGCGTTGTGTCAGTTGAGGTGTCAACAATGGATTTCTCTCTTTTCTTCCTCTTCACATTTATCTTCTCTCATTCCCTAGCTCCTTAACTTACTTACAGCTTCCTTCCTCTCTAATTATTCTTTCCTCCATTTCCTTCTTCCTTGCTTTTTACCCCCAACTCAATTTCCAGGTAAATTCTTGTTTTCCTATTTGCAACTGGAATTTAGAACATCACAATCTGTGGGACACAAACATGTACACAAACCCCATGCTATGAAAGCAGACAAATTGAGATTCAGGGAAAGGAGATGGATTAAAAACCAATCGAAGGCAGTGAAGGTATGAGTGGTGTTTAGGACTTCATCCCTGGAATAACGTAAAACATGCTTTTGTGACTTAAAATATATGAAGTTGGTTTCTTATTGTACCTCTCTACTTGAGGATTGGTTTTATTGTCCTCCAAACCAGCCCACAATTTCTTTAGTTTGCTGTTCTTGTATATAAGTCCCCTGATCTCTAGAACCAGCTGAGTTCCACTTCTATTCAGATATCTCCTTCACCTATCATTATAGGTCACACAACCTCCTGAAATTCCTAGAAGTAAAATTTATAGTTTTTTTATGATTAACCTTTGACTGAATATGTTTTCCTATTTTTGAGAAGAGTGGAATAGAAATACATTTTGGTTATTTTGAAAATGCAGTTTATGACTTGGAAAGAATGCTTGGCTATAGCTAACAAGCTGTTTACATGTTTAACTTTTCAATTAATTAAATATACCTAATAATCAAAACATGAATCAGAGGCTTACTGAAAATTAGTACGTCTATAAAAAATAAAACTTCTATTTTGATCCAAAGATATTTTAATGTATTGTTTATGTATGATCCACTTGATATATAAAATTAGCAAATGAAAAACCAGAGTACTAAGAAAAATTTCGTTTTCTTCATAGCTCTGGTTTTTAGCCTTTTGAGAATTGGACCTTGATGCTGATGTAAAAAACGTAGACATGGTCCAAGATGGAAACCCAAAATAATTAATGAAATGAAAAAGTTAAAATAATTATATGAGGAGGTTAAGGATTTAACTCTTAGTAGGGGACGTTTGTGAAAATGGAATGCTGAAGTTTGTGAAATGGGTGGTCAGAGAATCTGCCACCAAATTATGATTCAATGTTGAACCAAGAATGAGACTTGGAGACCCAATAGGCTCTGACATTACCTACAGTCAATGTAGCTGTGATTTGAATCCCAGTTGCAAGCCCTTTGGGAGCTCTCCTCACCTGCACTCACTCCAACACAACTCCATGCTTCCTTTCTTTGGATTCTTCTTTTTTTGCTGGGGGTTCTCTCAAGATATTTTACTTTCATTCTGGAATATTCTCTGCACTCCACCCATCAATGTTTCACAGACTACATCATCTACCTCTTCATCTTAACTCAACCTGGGTATGTTGATCTGCTAATTTGCAACTGAATACCTCTTTGAAACTTTAATGACTATATATCCTGGGCATGTTTAATGTATGTTCTTTGTTCTAAAAATGTATAAGACTGTACTGAAAATCATGCTTCTTCAGAACTCTTTCTTCCTTTCCAAAACTGCCTTCCTGGGCTATAATTCTCACCCTGGCTCAAGTAAAACTCACCTTATCTCTCTTGTCTATAGAACGCTTATGGGTTATTTTGCATTGACATTGTTTCACACTTACCTACATTAAATCCTCAAAAACAGATAATTCAAATCATATTTAAATTGTTAGAGCACAGATGAAGATAAGTAGCTTCTAATTTATGAAACCCACAGAGCTGGTAGGTACATGTTGTAACTGCAATCTGATTGAGGCTGCTGTGTGAGGTTCTCACATGGATTGTGGAAGATATTAGATGCTGTAAGGACATCTAGCTACTTTGAAGTCACATTGTCTAATGTTCCATCCACATGGTGCATGCCATTACCAACACTGTGGCAGGACTGAAGGACTGAGGTGGGGAAAGGACTGAGAAGCTGGTGGCAGTCTTTAACAAATGAGGAGAAGAAACTGGGTGATTAGTAAAGGACTCAAAGGACAATAGCATATTATTTCATAGCTGGATAATATTGGTGTCAATGAAGGAAATGTTTTGTCATGAAGATGCAAATAAGTGATTTAGAAATATGGTAAGAAGGTATGAGAATGTCCATATTGTGTGCTGGTGCCTGTAGAATAGGAGACTGAGCCACTTCTCTCAATAGAGTTGAGAAGCAAATGTGCCCTTCTCGGACAACCATTAGATGTGCATCTAGTATCTTACAAAATCCATGTGGGAACCTCACACGGTGGCCTCAATCAGATTGTAGTTACACAGTATACCCACCACCTCTGTGGGTTTCATAAGTTAGAAAATATTTATCTTTATCTGTGCTCTAACTTAATTTAAATATGATTTGAATTATTTGTTTTTGAGAAGTTACTGAAGGTAATTGTGAAAACAATGTCAGTGAAAAATAACCCACAAGCATTCTATAGATAAGAGAGATAAAGTTTTACTTGAGCCAGGGTGAGAATTATAGTCCAGGAAGGCAGTTTCAGAAAGGAAGAAAGTGTTCTGGAGAAGTATGATTTTAAGTACAGTCTTATACATTTTTAGAACAAAGAACATACATTAAACCTGCCCAGGATACATATTAATCAAAGTTTCAAAGAAGTATTCAGTTACAAATTAGCAGGTGAACATGATCTTGATGTCTGGAAATGGATCATATGGGCCTTACCACTAGGGCATATGGCATTAATGATACTGGCATAGGTGGGGAAGTATGCATTCTTATCTTAAGAGAGTGCATTCTTTACTTTAATGGTTAAAGCAGATGTACAATGTATGTTTGATAGGCTATAAATCAGCCTTTTTTTAGTTCAAGCAGAAGAAGTTTTGATCCCATATCCCTCAAGATGTGAAATTATCTTGTCATTTTTCCCTTTAGATAAAGAATCTTTTGGTAGAAAGCATTGATGATAAAGATATTGTCCCTAGGTGCCAGGGTAGTTGCTGCCTGCCCTGTGTTCATCATAACCCTCAGTGCTAGGCTTTTATTTCATTTATTTGTCTGGTTATCCACGTTGGGGTGAAATATTTGGATATAGTGGACAAGCATAGAGGTATATATTAACAGGGGTAGAGTTTCATAGGTTATGTAGTTTGTCCATTACTTTTACACTATTGCACAAACATTGTACATGTGCTTTTACATGCCTTCCTTTGACTACATTGCTTATAACAATGGTAACAAATTTAATACTTAAAATGATGTGTTTATTAGAATGAGTTTTAAGCATAGTCTTTATCAGAAAAAGAAATTCATCCAGAGTTATAAGACTGATCAACTATCTCAATCCATTGAGCAATCATCACTCTAGCCTGCATGCCAGTCTTACACTAAAGGGGTTATATGAGGAGATATATAAGGTTGGAAATAAGCCTTGTCTGGAGTCCTGGGGCAGCTTTCTACAACAGATGCCATCTTCTCATTGTGGTTTGGAGGTATTTGCCTTGGTCAGTTGAAGTCATGTTTCAGAAACAAGAGTTGAAACCTATTTAGGTGGAGGCAACTTTTTAAATGAGAAAAGTGAATCCATGAGTCTATGACCTTTAATTTTGCAGTGCATGAATTTATTAAAATAACCTATTATGGTTCTTTCCAATGTCGCACCAGAGACTCTTTTATTTTATGCCTCTTCTAATAAACAAAATATCCAGGTTGTAGTCCATGACCCTGAAGGTCTTTATCTCCTGGGAGACCTCTGTGAAAGGAATCAGCTACCAACTTTTCATTTCTCATAAACAACTCAATGAGACCTTGAGAATAATGTAATGTATCTCCCTTAATCAAAGTTGTTTCATACATTTCCCCATCTGATTGCATTAGCTGTCCTGTTATTATTTCAAAAGGGGACAGCTGATGTTTACCAAAAGGTGTAGATTTAATATTGTTAAGTACTAGGAGAACAACTTTTGGCCATGAGAGATTAAAGCTCTTGAAAGTTTTCCAGTAGAGTTTTGAGTGTGCTGTTACCTCTTTCCACCAATCTTGGGGATCAAGGATGATAAAACTTGGAAGGAATTCCTCAAACAGGAATTATCATTTCCAATAATAACTTGGCTAGTGCTAAAGCCATTGCTCTTCTGCAAGGAAAGGCCTCAACCCAACATGAGAATACAGAAGTCATTACTAAGGTATATTTATATCCCTGAGATGGTGGCATTTGAACAAAGTTCAATTGTCATACCTCAAAGTGTCCCTTACGAAGGGAAAAGTGACATTTTGACTCATGAAGTGTTTTCCCAGAATGGTATTTAGGTCATATAGTACAAAGAGCATATGTTTTATGAACCACTGGGGGAGAAAGTTTCCAAAAATATTGCTTTATCCCTAAAATCATCTTCTCCAGTGCAAGTGGGTTAATTAACGTATATGATGGAGCAGTAGCAATTGTGTTACTAAATCTTTTTAAATATCTTGTCAAGTTTCACCTGGGGCAAACAGGAACTATTCCTAGCAGCATTAAACAATTCAATTAATTTTTAAAAATATTTTATTGAGGTCATAATAGTTTATAACATTGTGAAAGTAGATTATGAGGGTGTCTGTAAAGCCATGACTTAATGTACTTTACTTTTAGGTACTTTTAAGAGAGTGCATTATTTACTTTAATGGTTAAAGATGTACAATATATGTTTGATAGGCCTAAGTCAGGCTTCTTTAGTTCAAGCCAAATTAGCTTCGACCCTATATAACTCAATATGTGAAAATCTCTTGTCACTAGCCTAATCCCTTGGTTGGAGATGGAAGAACAGCTCTGTGACAGACTTCTATATCTTCCGTAGAATTTCATATGTCAAAAGTGTGTATCTGTCAGTTAAATTTTTTCCGTAAGTTCACTCATGCTAATCTAGTTTCTATATTTGTTTGAACAGACTTGAACAAGGTATTTTCTTAACATTCTTTTAAGTTTCTCGGTGTTATGGTCATCCTCTCATTTCAGCTCTAAACTTGTTATGTTTATGCATTCTCTTTCTTTTTTGATTAAGTAAATTAGTGACCTTTCTCTCTACTCCCTTTCTCTCACTCTCTTTCTCTTTCTGTCTCCCTCTGTCTCTCTCTTTTGTCCCTCTCTTTTTCATTCTTTCTTCTGCCCTTTCTAGTATAATTTTCTTCTTTCCCTAAAGGCAATCAAGTTATGAAAATACAGTGTTCCAAACCATTTTTGACACATTTACTACAAACATATGTGTATACACATATATGTATAATAACATTAAAAATATTTTGAATAATAACATTAAAAATATTTTGAAACTACATCTGGTTTTGTAGTAGGAAAAGCATTATACTAAGACATATCAGGCAATTGGAAAATACTTTTATTGCTCTCTACAGAAAGTGATGATTTTTATTGGAAGTACTCCACTTTTATTTATCAATACTCTGTATTTTTAAACATTCTGAGCTCTTTTATTTGCCATCTGAAGGAAGACCATAATTAGACTACCTGGTGCTTTCCTTGGGGCTATCTGCATTTCTTTGTTTCTTAGACTGTAAACAATGGGGAAAGCAGAGGTATCAGCACTACATACATCACAGCCATCAGCATACCTTCATGGAATGAATCACTGTCATTGGGCCACAAATAGACAAAGCAAGTAAATCCACAAAGTATGGACACCGCAGTGATGTGGGAGGAGCAAGTTGAGAAGGCCTTATACTTCCCCTTGACAGAAAGCATCTTCACAACTATGGGCACATTAAAGACATAGGAGGTTATAATTAAAATAAAGGTGTCCAGCAACACAAAGGCAGTAAATGCAAGAAGAACCATTTTCTAAAAAAAGGTGTAATCATAGGCCAAGAAGACCACAGGAGTGATGTCACCAAAAAAGCACTGGATAATGTTAGAGCCACAAAAAGATAAGTTGAATACTATGATGACAATGCCCAGAGATACCACAATCCCAGTGATACAAAAGGCCATCATGATTTGGAAGCAGAACTTTTGGCTCATTAGGATGGTGTAGTACAGTGTGTTGTGAATGGCAATGTAATGGTCACAGGACATGGAAGCCAAGAAATGCTTGTTTTCTCCAAAACCAAAAAAGATCATCATCTGTGTGGCACACACAGAAAGAGAAATGGTCCTACTGTCTGAGAGCAAGTCCATTAACATGTGGGGCAGGATTACGATAGTGGTACATGTGTTTTGTTCGCACCCCCATGTACCTTTTACTCTGTGGCCTGTCCTTTTCACTTCCAGGGCACTGAAAATACTTCTATGATATTATAATGAAGGCTATATGTCATTAGACATTTGTCTAAAGCTATAGAATATACAACACTAACTGTGAACCCTGAAGCTAACTGTGGCCTTTGGGTGACTATGATGTGTCCAAAGTAGGTTCATTACTTCTAACAAATGTACCACTCTGATGAGGGATGTTGATAATGAGGGAGGCTATCCATATATAGGGCCAGAGGGCATATTGCAAATCTCTGAATCTTCCTCCCAATTTGCTGTGAACTTAAACCTGCTGTAAAAAAAATAAATAAATAAAGCCTTAAAAAAAGTAGAAAGAGGTCTCAAATAGCTAGAATCAGAAATGAAAGACATGACATTAGTGCCATCGTAATCAAATAAAAGATTAGAAAGGAATACTGTAAAAAATTGTAGGCCAATTAGATAAAAGATGAAACGAGTGAATTCCTAGAAAGTCACAAGCCACCAAAACTCATTAAGAAGTAATAGACAATCTGGATAGACTGAAACAATTAATGAGAATGAATTATTAATCAAAAATACTATCCATAAAGAAAAGCCCAGGCAAAAATGGTTTCACTGCTGAATTCTGCTGAAAATTTAAAAAAGAATTAATACCCGTTCCTCACAATCTCTTCCAAGGAATCAGAAGGAATGGAACAATTCCCAACTCATTCTATAAGGCCATTATTACCCTGATCCTGAACCATACCAAGATATTACAAGGAAAGAAACTACAGACCAATATCTCAGGAATACATATGTTAAAATGCTTGACAAAATAGCAGCAATGTGATTTCAGCAACATACAAAAAGAATTTTACATACAGCTAAGTGGGATTTATCCCAGTTAAGCAAGGGTAGTTTAACATCTTGAATTCAATTATGTTTATACCATATAACATAATAACAACCAAAACCCATGTGATCTTCTCAATGTAGGTAGAAAATCCATTGACAAAATTCAACATCTGCTCGTCCTAGAAACACTCAACAAACCATTAATAGAAAGGAACTTCTTGAGCCTAATCAAAGGCATCTATGAAAGACCCACATCTAACATAATACTTAATGGCCAAAGACTGGGTGTTTTCCCCCTAATATCAGCAAAGAGACAAGGATGTCTGCTCTTGCCACTTTTATTCAACATTGTACTCAAAGTTCTACCCAGGGAAATTAGAGAGAAAATTAAAGAAAAGTCGTCTGGATTGGTAAGGAAGAAGTACAACTATCTGTGTTTGCAAACAACACAATGTTGTATAGAAAGATATAGAAATACATGAAACACTATAGGAACTGATGAATAAGCTCAGCAAGTTTGTAGGATGCAAAATAATTATAAAAATAAATTATAATTCTTTTCATTAGCCATAATCAATCCAAAGATGAAATAAAGAAAATCTCATTTGCAATAGCATCCAAAAAAGTAAAATATTTAGGAATAAACTAACAAAAGAAATACAAAATTTGTACTCTAGAAATTACAAAACATTGCTGAAAGAAATGACAGGAAATCTAAATAGATGAAAAAACATCCCATATTCATGGATCTTTAATAACGTTAAGATGTCAATATTCCCCAAATTGATGTACAGGTTCAACACCGTCTCTATCAGAATTCCAACTGGCTTCTTTGTAGAAGTTGACAAGATGACTCTAAAATTTGTGTGGAAATGTAAGCCACCCAATATAGCCCCCAAAATCTTGAAAAATGACAACAAAGTAGGAGGAGTCACACTTCACAATATTGATACTTACTGCAAAGCAGCAGTAATCAAAACAGTGTGTACTGGCCTATGGTTGATATGCAAATGAAAGGAATAGAATTGAGTGTTCATAAATACACTCATGTGCCTATGGTGAACAGATTTTCAACAAGGGTGCCAAGAACTTTCAACGGGTAAAGAATTGTCCTTTCAATAAATGGTGCTGGGTCAATAGGATATCCACATTCAGAAGAAGAAATTTGGATCATTCTCTCACACTGTTACAAAAATTAATCCAAGTGGATCAAAGACCTACAATAAGAGCTAATATACTGTAAAATTCTTAGAAGAAAACATAGAGGTAAGTCTTCATGATCTTGGATTTAGTAATGGATCTGTAGTTATGATATCAAAAGCAAGGGCAATGAAAGAAAAACTAGATAAATCGGACTTCATTAGAGTTAAAATTTTTGTGCTTCAAAGGAAACTATCAAGAAGGTGAAGAAATAACACACAGAATAGGAGAAAATATTTGCATATCACATATCTGACTAGGGACTTGTATCTAGAATCATAAAGAGAACTCACAATTCAATACAAATAATCCAATTGAAAAATGGGCAAAGGACTCAGACTTTTAACCAAATTAGAGATACAAAGGATTAATTAGTACATGCCAAGATGCTGGACATTATTAGACATTAGAGAAATGAAATTCAAAACTACAATGATGCACCACTTCACACCTACTATAGCCATGTGGACAACGTAACCTCAAAATTCCTTGACCTCTTTATACCACCAGTAGTCTGGTCAGAGGTTCTGGGGGCCCCTCCCAACATTTTCCCTCCACAGGAAAGCAGGCAGTTGTGGTTTTCGTCTGATAGCTCTGTGCTGAGCCCGGGAAAGGATCAATGGTGTCTGCCAACCCAAGCCACTTCGTCTGTTCTCTCCTGGGTGGCTTGACAGTACCTGACTTATCAGAGCTCCAAGATCCGTAAGACAGAAATCAGTCCTCTGTTGAGCTCTCTTGGAAACGTCGGGGCACTGGCTGCATGAATCAACCATTTCCCTTACCTGGGGAACTACGGGGTGTCTCCTGATAGCATGGCGCTGTGCTGGGGACAGGAACTCTGGTGAGAGGATGTCTCAAGTCTCCTTACCCGTTTCAGTGAGTCTGGTTTTGAATTTTCCCAGGGTGCAGGAAACTTTCAATTATTTTCTGATTTTTAACAAAGATAATTTGTGAATTGTTGCTGAATTGGTGTTTTTGAGGGGTTAAGGAAGGTCCTGGGCTTCCTATGCCACCATATTGCTGATCCCACTACGCAGAGTTTTTTTTTTTTTAATCTTTTTTGAAGCATAACAAATACACATGTAAAGTATACAGTTTCATCATATTTGTGTGTTGTATACAAATCATGAAACCACAGCCTCAATCAAGCAAAAGAGTATTCCAATACCTCCCAGTGATTCCTTATGCCTCTTTGCAATCCATTCTTCCCTCTGATCCTGGCCCCAGGCAACTACTGATTTGGTTTTAAACAATATAGATTAGTGTGTTTTGTCTGGAATTCTGTAAAATGAGAATGATATGTACACTATTTCATGTGACTATCTCTGAGTAGAATTATTTTGAGATTCGTTTATAACGTGTGTATCAGCAGTTTCTTTTTAACACAGAGCCATATTTCATTATATGATATACCATGTTTTTTTATGCACTCACTAATTGGTGGGCTTTGGGGTTGTTTCCAGTTTGGGGCTATTGTGAATGCAGATGTTATGAATATTGGAGTCATTTCTCTGTGGATATATATTTCCATTTGACTACGGTAAACACCTTGTAGTGGGATTGCTAAGAGATGTACTTAAGATTTTGGAAATTTTCAAACCATTTTCCAAGTGGTTGTACTGTTTTACATTCCCACTTGTTATCATGAGAGTTCCAAATGCTTCAAAACCTTGCCAACATTTGATATTGTTAGACTTCTTTGAATTTAGCCATTTAGTGGGAGATTAGTGATATATTTTTAGGATTTTAATTTGCATTTTCCTTATGGTTAATGTAATTTAGCATTTTCTCATTGCTTGTTAGCCACTTATGTATCTCGTTTAAGTGCTTATTGAAATCTTTCATCTATTGTTAAATTGCCTGTTTTACTTCTGATTGAGTTCTATAAGTTCTTTATATATTCTAAATCAAGGATTGGCAGCATTTTCTTTTTCTTTTTTTTTTTTTTGATGGCCCTGAGCTAACATCTGTGGCTAATCTTTTTATTTTCCTCTTATCCCCAAAGTGCATAGTTATATATTCTAGTTGTAGGTCCCTCTAGTTGTGCTATGTGGCTTGCCGCCTCAGCCTGGCTTGATGAGCTGTGCTAGGTCCTTGCCCAGGATCTGAACCAGTGAACCCTGGGCCACCTAAGTTGGGTATGTGAACTTAACCCCTGGCTAAGGGGCCGGCCCCATGGCAACATTTACTTGAAGGCCAGAGAGTAAATATTATAGGCTTACAGGACATATGATCTCAGTCACAACTACTCATCTCTGTCATTGTAGTGCAAAAGCAGATGCAGACAGTGTGTAAACAGACAGGCATGGCTGTGTGCTAGTAGAACTTTATTTACACAAACAGGTGGTCAGCCCACAGACTGCAATTTCCCAACTTTTCTTCTGAATAAAAGTCCTTTGTCATATATATGCACTACAAATATTATATCCATCCTGCGTTTATTTGGTGTCATTTGATGGTTGGTTTTTGGTGAGGCCTCATTCCTGGCTTATAGGCTGCTGCTATTTAACTGTGTGCTCACATGAGCTTTCCTCAGTGTCTGCACCTAGAGAGAGAGAGGCAGCAAGCTCTCTGGTGCCTCTTCTTGTGAGGGCACTAATCCCATCAGACCAGGGCCCTACCCTCATGACCTCATTACCGTTGTTACCCTCCAAAACCCCAAATCCAAATACTGTCACATTGTGGATTAGGAGTTCAACATATGAATTTTTTGAGTAAGCAAATTCAGCTCATAAAAGCATATATATATATATATATATATATATATATATTTACTTTTGGTTTGTGCTTGTGCAGTTCTTGTGAAATTTTTGCCAAAATGCAGCAATTTTCTCCCATGTTTATCTCTATAAATTTTACTTTTTAATCTTTTGCATTTATAGCTATGATACATTTTGAGTTAATTTTAATATATAGTGTAAGTAAGGGTTTTTAAATTTTTTTCCACTTGTATATCCTGTTGTTGCAGTTAACATTTGTTGAAAACACTTTATTTCCTCATTGAATTGCCTTTAGCATTTGCCTAAACTCATTTGATCATATATATTTGTGTCTATTTCTGGACTCTCTTTTCTGCTTCTTTGATCTGTATGCCTATCCTTTCATCAATACAACACTGACTTGATTACTGAAGGTTTATGATGTCTTGAATCTATGTATAGCAAATAGTCCAACTTTGTTCTTCCTTTATAAGATTGTTTACTATACATATCCATATAAACTTCAGGTGTAGTTTATCACTCTCTGCAAAGCTTATTAAAATAATTTTAATAAGCATTTCATTAATTACACATCAATTTTTGAAGAATTGACATTTTAATAATATGTTTTTTAATCCATCAACATGGTGTATCACTCTCTATTTAGATCTTCATTTTCTTTCATGAGGCTTCTGTAATTATTAGTGAAGAGGTCTTGTGTGAGTTTTCATGAATTTATTCTTAAGTATTTTGTGTTTTTTGACCTGTTGTAAGTGGATTTTTTGGCTTTTTGGAAGAAGATGAGCCCTCAGCTTACATCTGTGCCCATCTTCCTCCATTTTATATGTGGGATGACTGCCACAGGATGGCTTGATAAGAGATGTGTTGGTCTGTGCCTGGGATCTGAACTGAAAACCCCAGGCCGCCAAAGGGGAGCATGCAAAATTAACTGCTATGCCACCCATGGGCCCCAAAGTTTTGCTTTTAATTTCCAATTGTTTACTCCAAATATCTAAAATATAATTTATTTCTTATATTTTAGACATATATATCCCAGAACCTTGCCATTTAGTTCTAGTGTATTCTTTAGAAATCTCTCAAAATCTTCCATGTAAACAGGTGTGCTTACAATGGAGAAAGGAAAGTCTCTCCAATAAATGGTGTTGGGAAAACTGGATAGCCACCTGAAAAGGAATGAGTGTACACCATTATCTTACAACATACGCAAAAGTTAACTCAAAATGGATTAAAGACTTGAATGTAATACCTGAAACCATGAAACTTCTAGAAGAAAACATACGCAGTATGCTCTTGGACATCAGTCTTAGCAGCATATTTTCAAGAACCATGTCTGAACGGGCAAGGGAATCAATAGAAAAAATAAACCAATGGAACTACATCAAACTAAAAACCTTATGCACAGCAAGGAAAGCATCAACAAAATGAAAAGGCAACATAACAATTGGGAGAAGATATTTGCAAACCATATGTCTGATAAGGGGTCAAAATTCAAAATATATAAAGAACTCATACATCTTGAAACCAAAAACCTACCACTCAGTTAAAATAGGGGAAAAAGATCTGAACAGACATTTCTCCAAAGAAGATATCCAGATGGCCAACAGGCACATGAAAAGATGTTTAACATCATTAACTATCAGGGAAATACAGACCAAAACTACAGTGAGATATCACCTCTACTCTTGCCAGAATGGCTATAATTAACAAGACAGGAAACAACAAGTGTTGGAGAGGATGAGGAGAGAAGGGACCCCTCGCAGACTGCTGGTGGGAGTGCAAACTGGTGCAACAACTATGGAAAACAGTATGGAGATTCCTCAAAAAATTAAGAATAGAACTACCATACCATACCACTGCTGGGTGTTTGTTCAAAGAACATGAAAACATGAATGTGTAAAGATACCTGCGCACCTATGTTCATTGCAGGATTATTCACAATAGCCAAGACTTGGAAGAAACCTAGGTGCCCAAGAAGGGATGAATGGATAAAGAAGATGTGGTACATATGCACAATGGAATACTACTCAACCATAAGAAACAATGAAATCTGGCCATTTGTGAAAACACGGATGGACCTTGAGGATGATAGGCTAAGCTGAATAAGTCAGAGGGAGAAAGTCAAAAACCATATGATCTCATGCATAAGTAGAAGATAAAAGCAACAACAAACAATCACATAGAACATGCAGTAATCTACACAGGAATCAAAATATGATGTACATCTGAAATTTATATCATCTTATAAACCCATGTTATTAGAATAAAAAAATAAAAAAAGATACCCCTTAGTTTGGAAAAAAAAAAACAAAACACCAAACATGTGCCATGTGCACATAGAGACAATTTTACCTCTTCCTGTCTGATTGTTATTTATTTTATAACTTTTGCCTATTGCAATGCCTAGGACCTTCAGTCAGTTGTTGAATAGATTTCGGGTGAGTGGGCCTTCTTGCTTCCCAATCTAAGTAGAAAAAGCATTTAATTTTGTACCATTAAGGATGTTACTTGAATGTTTTCCATGGATGTCCTTTATCAAGTTATGCTTTGTTCCTCTCTTCCCCTTCTTGCCTTCTTTTGGATTATTTGAATACTTTAAAATTTAATTGATCTATCTGCATTATAGCTACATCATTGAAAGAGTGGAAGATATGTGAGTGAGTGTGCATGTATTAATGTGAATTGTGGAGGTGTGCAGAACGTCAATAGATGAATATATAAAAATTCTGGACCAATGAAGAATGGTATAAGCTGTAGAAATAAAATTTTAAACTCCAAATTATTTAATACAGTCTTGACTAAAATTTAGTTACAACCAGGGGACTTATCATAATAGTTAGAACTTTGAAAGGTTAAGAAACTGAATTATTCAGTATTAGACTTTGAGGTGACAATGAACTGAGCTAGCCCTTGTATTTTGTTATATAGACATGAATAAAAAGTTGGAAAACATATATGATCTTTATTTACACAAACTAAAAACATGTTTTTGGGGGGCTCAGATTTATATTTATTCTCTACTTTGCTAGAATAGAGTTGAATTCCTTATTTGTAATAACTTGGGTGTGGGATTCCACTTTGACTCTACTGGTTTATTGTTATATTACTTTTAAACTTGATACTACCACATTCTATTGCTTGTTAGCTGCCAGATGATTATTTTTATTTTATCTTTACAAAACAATATTGAATTAAAATTTATTCTCTTTTGTGATATTTAACCCACTGGTTTTCTGTTTTGACCTTGTTATAATGAACCTAGCAAAACAAAAATCTGTAATGATCCTCTCAGACTTGGAAAAACCACTGGTTTTCTCCTTGTATCAATTACGTTCAAATTAAATATATACAAAAAGTAGCAGGAACATAGAGAGAAATTCCAGTTGAACTTTGGATTTGTAAAGGATGGGGCAAAGGACCATTGTTTTCTCTTAAGAGCCCTTTTAACTAAGTGCATGTTATTATTTGACAGTGCTAAAAATGAATAATATTAAATTCTTTTAATAAATAACTCATTTTGGCTGTTGTATACAAGGCCAAAAATGCATATAGGAAGGTCAGATAGGACAGCTATTGTAGTTTTGAGATGGAGAGAAGTGGATTCATGTGATAGGAATGTAGGCAGTAAGATCAACAGCAGTTTATTGGTGAGAGTATGAGAGAAAGTTAGGGTCCTGAGTACTGGCCTGGGGTCAGGGACAGACTGTAGGCCTAGTCAGTTTTAGGGAATTAGGCAGAGTGTTGACGGTGGGGAGAGGAAACTGAATCAGCAACTAGTTGGGAACCAGTGGTCATCACTTAGCACTTAGGTCTTGAAGTTGATTAGACGACAGCAGTAGTGTAGGGTAGTAGTACACACTCCAGCATTTACTCTGACCTGAATTTTAAACCTGGATTTAATTTAACCAGTTGAGCACATTTGGACAAGTATCTTGAAGTAAGCCTAAGTTCTCTGTCTGTGAAATTAGGATAATAGGAATACTTAGCTCACCAATTTATTGTGAGGAATAAATGAAAATATGCAAGTAAAGTGTTAAGCTTGGTGCTTGGTAAAGAGTAAGGTCTGAATGAAAGTTGGTTGGTATTATTAGTGCAGAGTCCTTAAGGGGGAGCATCAGGAGGGTGAGATAGGACTTTCTATAATTAGAATTAGCAAGAGAACTAGACTGTGTTTACACTGAAAGCTGTTTGTACCATCATCCGTCTAGTCCAATAAACCACTAGCAGGTAATCATCCCTTTGAGGCATGTAGACTAAATCTGAGCCGGAAGTCATCCAAACTTCTTTTCACTTCATAGTTCTCTATAGAATTTTAAAGATATTCATTCACTTCACACTCTTTGCTTGGAAAAAAAGTATACATGTCTTAAATATTTGTGTTATTTAAAATTCAAGTTTCATGGCATTCCACCCCATTTCCCAAAGCACCTAATGAGTGCCTTACATGTACCATGTAAAACTCTTATGAAATGAATACATGTAGAACGAATGAAGCTAAGGTTACTCTTTTATATTTGAGATTTAGTGTCCTTAACCTGAAATATCAAAGTAAATTTTGAACCATTTGGTTATGAGATATTTTGTTATATTATGCTCCCTATACTCATCAAATGAAAGTGTATCAACACCTAGCTAAAAAGAAAAAAAATGGATCACTTGAGAATTGACAGAACCCTTAAAGATTTGTTATGACTGTGTGAAGTGGACTACTCAGTATGCACTTGAGAATGTGTAATGATCCCTAGTTCTTTTGAATTCACATTTGAAATTTAGAATCTACAGAGATTTATCCTCAAAGGCAAACAACAAGATAGCACAGCTGCTATATAACAACGACAACTTTGGATTTATTGCTGTAAAAGGAATAAATTCTTATTTCAAGGGGTAAGATTTTGTCTTTTGT
>NW_025798599.1:0-18962 GCF_021613505.1 Equus quagga | reverse complement strand
GTGATCAGTAATTTTTCCTTTCTTCTAAATGTTGATACCCTTTCATTTCATAATTATTGAGAGTATAACATATTATCCCATACTTAAATATTGGTTTTAAGTTTAATTTGATATTTCAGGTCAAGCAGCTTATATTCTAGAGGGCAACACAGATATTAAACTGTAAACAAATGTATAATAACATAATGATCATTATAATGGCTATAGAGGGAATAAACAGGGCAGTTTCTAATAAGTAACTTTCTGTCATGGCATTCTGAATTCACTCAGAAACCCAAATTTCCCCATGAAACACTATATATTTATATAAATATAAAAATGCTTAATACATATTTAAAGAAACTTAGCAGTGATGGAAATAAGGTGAACACAGAGAAGTATAATATCTGCCTGAGGTCACATAGAAAATGATGAGACTGGACTTGAATGTTAAAGATTTGATCCTGTAAACTGTATTGAACACTTCCAACAATTCTAGCCCACTGTACCTTTCATTTTTAAGAAATATGTTTTTGTGTTGCTTGAAACAATATTGCCTTAAAATTTATTTTGCACTATATATATTTCTATGCTTTCTTCTTTTGTAATTTTCTCAGTGATATTTTTTTTTTAGCCATTTATTTTCAACCTTCCTCTTACAAGTTCAAACCAATCTTCCAAGTTTTCTTTTTCTTCACAAGTGGTTGGGAAGATATATACCTATTTCTAGTATTCTAATAATATTTTATGACAAAGAGCAGTAGAATTAACATAACCCAGGACAAATTTATAAATGTATATAGTGGCTGTCCCACATGAGTCCTTCTTTCTGATAACAATGGAAAGGAATTGGGGAAGGGATGTTAGCAAGATAGCATAGAAGGAAGTCTCAGCCTTTGGTTCTCCAAAGAGACACTTTATTTTGGGAAAATTACAGACAAAAATATCTTTATAAGATGTCCAGAATCCAGTTGAGAACTTGCCATACCTTAGTCAAACACAAAACCAAGTACAGTCACACTGAAATGGATAAGAAGAGCAATTTTGCTTTCCCCGTGTTTTTCCCTCCCTGTCACAGCTTAGTGCTGAAAAACATCACCACAGCCCATAAGTTCTCACTGGTTAAAGGAGTAACTGGAGCATGCATACACCCTCCTGGTCTTTCAGTGAGAGGCCTGAGGGTTTGGTTTCTGTCTTGCTTCATCCACAGCACTGATGGAAGTAACAGAGATTGGTGGGGACAGCTAACAACAAAGGAAGAGGGGCAGTCTTCTGACTGCACTTGGCACAGCTCTAAAAGATTGGGAGAAGGTGCAGAAGCTGAAGCTACTCCCATAGGAGGGAAGGAGAAGACTAGAGTGTACCTCCACATCCCAGCCTTTCAAAGTGCTCCAGAATGATCAGTTTCTGTGCCTCATGACCTTCAGTACAGACAGAGCCAGCACATATTGTTGGGGGCAGCTGAGTACAAAGGAGAAGTTGTGGGATGATTGATGTACCTGACAAAGCTCTGCTAGAATAGGAGCAGGTGAAGAAATTTAAATAACTTCCCCATGAGGTATGGGAGAAATGAAGCATACATACAACGTCCTGACCTGTGTTACAGCAGTAAGACAGCAGAAGAAGCCAGGCAGGACACATCCATAAAAACAGTTGGAACACCTTCCAGAATCTCTAGCCAGGCAGATGGAGGAAGGTCTTTCCCTGTAAAAGCCAGCGCACAGAGACTGGAAGCAGAGGCTCTTTTCTAAATTCACAGACACCAACAAAGCCAAAAAGAATACAAAGAATCATAGAATAATGACACAATCAAAGAAAGAAAATATCTCTCGAGTAATTGACCCTAAAAAAAAGGAGATCTATGTATTGCCTGCCAAAAACTTCAAAATAATCATCTTAAAGAGGATGAGTGAGATAAACGAGTTTGAACAATGATAGACAATAAAATAAAACATGATAAAAAACATTAACAAAAGGAGAATATCAATAACAGATAGAAAATATGAAATAGAAGCAAAGAGATTTTCTGAAGCAGAATACTACAATAACAAGTAAAAAAATTCAATAGTGGGTTCAACAGATGATTTGCTCAAGGAGAAGAAACAATGAGTGAATTCAAAGTCAGGTCATTTGAAGTTATCCAGTCAAGGAGCAAAAAGAAAAAAATTTAAAAGAGTAAGGAAAGCCTAAGGGACTAGTGGAACACCAGAAAGAGAAACAATATATGCAATTTGAAAGTGAAAGAAGGAGAAGAGAAAGAACTGGATGAAAGATTAATTTAATATTAATGGCTGAAAACTGAATTCTGGGAAGGAAATTAAACATTCATATTCATGAAGCCCAAAAGATTTCCAAAGCTGAAATAACCCCTAAATGTTACAACAAAACACAGTAAAATGAAATTGTCAGTATCAAAGACTAAGAGAGAATTTTGAAAGCAGTAAGAAAAAAGCAACAATCACATACAATGGTTTGCCTCAAAAACTGACAGCAAATTTTGCAGCAGAAATGTTGCATGTCAAAGGGAGTGGGATCATATATTCAATGTTCTGAAATGAAAAAACTGTCAACCAAGAATACTATATCTGGCAGAATTGTCCTTTAAAAATGAAGGATAAATAAAGTCTTTCCAGACAAACAAAAGCTGTGGGAATTAATCACCACTAGATCTACCTTACAAGAAACGCTAAAGTGAGTTCTTCAAGTTGAAATAGAAAGACACTAAAGAGAAACTCAGAAGTATATAAAAGTAAAAAACTCACTGGTAAAGGTAAATATATAGACAAATGAAGAACATAGTTATACTGTAGTAGTATTATATTAATTACTTTTATTATAGTAACAAAGCTAAAAAACAAGAGCATTAAAAATAACTATAACTTAAAAAGCATGTTAATGGATACACAATATAAAAAGATATAAATTGTGATGTGAATAACAAAGTGTGGGGAAGAGAAGTTAAAGTATACAGATTTCTTAAACAACTGAATTTAAGTTTGCATCAGCTTATAATAGACTGTTATAACTATAAGATTTTTCTATGTAAACCTTATGGTAACAATGAAGAAAACATCTATAGAAGATACATAAAAGAAAAAGTGAATGGAATCATAGCATATCAGTACAAAAATCAGCATATCACAAAGGAAGTCTGCAAAAGAGAGAAAGATGGAAAAAAGAAGTATAAAGCAGATTACAATTAACAAAATGGAAATAGTAAGTCTTTACATATCAACAGTTACTTTGAATAAAAATGGATTAAATTCCCTGAATCAAAAGACATAAGAATAGCTCAATGAAATAAACAGCAAGATTGACCAATATATCTCGAACAAGAGACACGCTTTAGATATAAGGACAAACATAAGCTGAAAGTGAAGAGATTAAAAGAGATAGTCCATGAAATAGTATCCAAAAGACACCAAAGTTGGCCATGCTTACCAGCTAAAACAGAGATTAAGTCCAAAATTTTCACAAGAGAAAAAGAGAGACGTTTTATAATGATACAAGGATCAACCCATTAGGAAGATACAATTATAAATATATATACACCCAACATAATAGTCTCTAAATAAATAATGTAAACATTGGCATAACAGAAGGGAGAAACAGAAATCAATACAACAAAAGTAAGAGACTTGAAACTTTTTTTCAATAATTAATAGAACATCCAGAAAGAAAATCAATAAGAAAACAGCAATCTTGAACAACATTATACAGCAAATGGACCTAACACACATATACAGAACATCTCACCCAATAGCAGTAGAATACACATCCTTTTCAATTGAACATAGATCATTCTCCAGGATAGAACATACGTTGGTCATAAAACAAGTCTTAACAAATGTAACAAGATTTAAATCATACCAAGTATCTTTTCTGACAACAATGAAATGAAAATAGAAATAAACAACAGAAGAAAACTTGGAAATCCACAAATACATGGGGAAATTAAACAACACAGAGCTGAACAACCAATGGGTCAGAAATAAATCAAAAGGGAAATTAGAACATATCTTGAGACAGATGAAAATTAAAACACAACATACCAAAACTTATGGGGAGCAGCTAAAGCAGTACTAAGAGGCAAGTTTATAGTGATGAATGGCTCCATTGAGAAAAAAGAAAGATCTCAAATAAACACCCTAACTTTAAACCTCAAGGAACTAGAAAAACAGGAACAAACTAAGACCAATGTTAGCAGAAGGAGGAAAATGATAAAGATTGCAGTAGAAATAAATGACATTTAAAACCTCAATGAAACTAAGAGTTCTTTTTTGAAAATATAGTCAAAATTGACAAACCTTTACTCAGACTAACCAAGAAAAAAGGAAAGAACAAAGAAAGAAAATTAGAAGTTAAAGAAGGGACATTACTACAGACTTCACAGAAATAAAAAGTATCATAAGAGACTGCTATGAACAATTATAACCCACCAATTCCACAACTTGGAAGAAATGGATAAATTTCTAGAAACATACAACCTACTAAGTCTGATTCACAAAGAAATAGAAAATCTGTACAGGCCAATAATGAGTAAGGAGATTAAAGCCATAATCAAAAATCTCCCAACAAAGACAAGTTCAGCACTAGATGTCGTCACTCATGAATTCTACCAAACACTTAAAGAAAAATGAACTCCAAACCTTCTCAAAGTCTTCCAAAAAATTGAAGGAGAGGGACTTCTTCCAAACTCATTTTATGGGGCCAGTGTATCCATATAGAAAACCAGACAAAACACTTCATAAAAGAAAACTACAGGTCAGTATCCCTGATGTACATTGAACGTAGATTCAAAAGTCCTCCACAAAATACTAGCAAATCTAACTCAACAACACGGGAAAAAAAAAAGATCATACACCATGACCATATGGGACTCTCTAGGATGCAAGAATGGTTCAACATATGCAAATTAATTAATGTGATACACCAAATTAACAGAATCAAGGATAAAAATCACATGATCATCTCAATATATGCAGTTAAACTATTTGACAAAACTCAACGTCCTTTCATGACAAAATCTGAACAACTAGGTCCAGAGGAATTTACCTCCACATAATAAAGGCCATTTATGAGAAGCCCACAGCTGACATCATACTCAATGGTGAAAAACTGAAAGCTTTTCTTATAAAATTAGGAACAAGACAAGAATTCCCACTCTAGCCACTTCTATTAAACATAGAAGTCCTAGCCAGAGAAATTAGGCAAGAAAAATAAGTCATCCAAATAGGAAAAGAAAAGGGAAAATTATCTCTTTTTGTAGATGACATGATCTTATGTAGAAAACCATAAAGATTAAAAACATTCTTAGAATTAATGAACAAATTCAATAAAGTTGCAAGATACAAAATTAACACACAAATATCACTTGATTTTCTAATTACTAACAGTGAACTATCTAAAAAAGAAATTAAGAAATCAATCCCACTTAGAATTAAAAAGAATAAAATACTTAGTAATAAACTTAAACAAGAAGGTGAAAGATTTGTTCTATGGAAGATACAAAATGCTGATGAAAGAAATTAAAGAAGACACACAGAAATAGAAAGACTTGGTGTTCGTTGATGGAAGATTATTGCTAAAGTGTCTATACTACTCAAAGCCATATCACAATTCAAGGTAATCGCTATCAAAATCCCTATGGAATTATTTACAGAAATAGAAAAATCAATTCTAAAATTTGTTTGGAAATACAAAAGATCCTGAACTACCAAAGAAATCTTAAGAAATAAGTATAAAGCTGGACATCAGACATCCTGATTTCAAGTGTATTAGGAAGTTACATTAATCAAAACAGTATGGTACCAGCATATATATAGAAACATAAACTAATGAAATAGAACAGAGCCCAGAAATAAACTCACATGTGTACTGTCAAATGATCTCTGAGGAGAATGTCAAGACTATAAAATGGGTAAAGAATTGTCATTTCAATGAATGGTGTTGGAAAATGGATATCCACATGAAAAACAATGGAGACAGGCTCTTATTCCATACACAAAAAATCAGCTCAAAATATAGTAAAGACTTAAAAATAATACCTGAAACTATAAAGCTGCTAGAAGATAACATAGGAGGAAACATCATCTCTTTGGTTTCTTTATGACTTCATGATTTCTTGGATATGCCACCAAAAGCACAGGGAAAAAAAGCAGAAATAGGTAAAAGGAACTACATCAGACTAAAAAGCTACTGCAAAGAAAAGGAATCAATCAACAGAGTGAAAAGATAATCTACTGAATGCTAGAAAATATTTCCAAAGCATATATCTGATTAGAGGGTCATTTCCAAAATATATAAGGAACTCCTACAAATCAATAGCAAAAAACCTAATACCTAAATAAAAAATGGACTAAAGACTTGAGAAAATATTTCTCCAAGGAAGATCTTTGACAACTTGCTAGCCAATAGGAAGATTTATGTGGCACGGACACAAGAAAAATATTACCTTTAAAAGTGACAGAAGTTAAAATCAAAATTCTATAGAATGTCTTCATATCACTTTTCTGCCATTACCTCCCACAAGACTGGATGTTTAATGAAGAATCAAAATATAAATATAATTTGCCAAAGTTTTCTGAGAAATATGGGTTGATTCTATTCAGTTCTGTAATGCAAAGCAAACCACATAACAGGTATACTGTCTAGAAAATGTCATAGAAGTTCTGCTAAACACCCTAACTTCATTACAGCATAATGACCAGAATATGCCATTCAAGAATGATACAGTACTTTCAAAATCATTACTACAAGTTCGTCTGTTATGTCACATTAGTCATCTGAAAAAGAACGTCAATAAGAAGTTTTCAAGAACTTAAAAATTATTGATATGTATTAAGAACTAATGATATTATGGATCTCAAGCTCCACTTACTACCATGGATAGGAACCCAGCAGAAGTTACAACATGTTAAAATCATGTATGTGGTCTAATCATTGTCACAATTATCACCTTTGTAGCTGCTTCATGGTGGTGCACTGATGAATATAGGATTGCATTGAAAGAAAAATCAAAGTTCGTCCAGAACATTTCACTGATCTTTCTAAATTTTTTTAAATGTTATATTCACACTAAACGATTCAAAAGATTGAATTCCTTTAGTCATTCAGACATTAATTTATTAAGCACTCCTGAGTACCAAAGTACCATTAGATCCCAAAAGCAGTCGAAAAATGTGACATCACAGATCCAGTGGGTCAGAAAAAGCAATTTTATTCCTACTTTCCCTCTTACATGAAGATCCTGATTGGAAAAGAGAGAGATAAAGAGTGCTTTTGTGAGTAGAAACCAAGAAGATATTTGCCCCCCGCCTTGTCATTTATGCAAATTCTAACACTAGAATCATTCTCATCACTGACTCCAGAACTTAACTTCAGGCAGGTGTATTTAGCATCCGTTTCTCAGGTTCTCTGATGAAGAGTTGCCTGCAACTTGCCAAGGTGCCCCGCATTAAAGTCCAGTGCGTATGGATCTTTTTACAATCCTCTCAGAATTTTACCTCAGAATCTCTGCACCTTTGAAGCAAAGTTTCTCTGCCCACAAGGAGGATTGGCAATTACACCAAAGGAAGCGTTCCCTCTGTGGGGTTTCTTTAGTTTCCCAGACCTGCAGAGTCTCCTCTTTGTCTTGATTTTCTTCTCTCAAAAGACCATCTTAACTGCAAATGTGTCCATAATGGGAGTCATCCAGCTCAGTCACAGCCTTCACACCCCCATGTACTTTTTCCTCTGTGGCCTGTCCTTTTCAGAAACTTGTACCACTATGGTAATTCTCCCCACATGTTAGCAGACTTGCTATCAGACAGCAAGACCATTTCTCTTCCTGAGTGTGTCACACAGATATTTTCTGTGTTAGGCTTAGGTGGAAATACCAGCTTCATCACGGCTGCCATCTCCTATAACTGTTAACCTGCCATTCACAACCCACTGCGTTATGCCATCCAAATGACCCATAAGATCTGCTTTCAGCTGATTTTGGCCTCTTGGATGGCTGGGGTCATGGTTTTTCTGTGCGTCGTCATCACCATGTTCAACTTGCCTTTCTGTGACTCCAACACTTTCCAGCACGTCTTCTGCAACATCTCGCCTCTGGTCTCCCTTGCTTGTGGTTACATTTTGTATCATGAAATGGTTTTTGTTCCCTGGCCCTGTATTGGTGTCCAGCTTTATTTTAATTATGGTTTCTTATGTCTTCTTTGAGTCCGTAGTTTTGAAGATGTCTTCCGCAAAGAGGAAGTATAAGACCTTCTCTACTTGCTCCTCTCACCTCACTGTACTGTGCATCCACTATGGATTTTCTTGCTTTGTTTATTTGAGGCCCAAGGACAGTGACTCATTCCATGAAGATATGCTGATGGCTGTGACATATACAGTGCTGACATCTCTACTTAATCCTGTCTTTTACATTTAAGAAATAAAGAATTGCAGAAGCCCTAAGGAAGATATTAGACAATGCAAATATGTTTATCCCTCAGATCGAAAATAAAAGAACCCTTAACATTTAAAAAATTTACATAATTTTAATAAGTAAAAGTGGATAAAGTTGTGGGGGCCAGTCTGGTGATGTAGTGGTTAAGTTTGCGTGCTCCACATAGGAGGCCCAGGTTCGGATCCCGGGCATGGACCTAGCACTGCTCATCAAGCCATGCTGTGGCAGCACCCCACATAAAATAGAGGAAGACTGGTGCAGATGTTAACTCAATGACAATCTTCCTCAAGAAAAAAGAGGAAAGATTGGCAGCAGACGTTAGCTCAGGGCCAATCTTCCTCACACATAAAAAAGTGGATAAAGTGGAGTACTTCACTAAAAATCATCACTTTGAGTACAAACAGAGTATTATCTAATTACCTGATATTTCCTGGCATCACTATTTTTCTAGTATAAACAGGATATAGTTTTAAAATATTGTTAATATGTGGATGTGGATGTTTGTGTGCATGCTTGCATGTGTGTGTGTGTGTGTGTGTGTGTGTGTGTGTGTGTATATGCACAGATATATATACATATAAGCAAGCAGGAAATAAATCAAAACATATTTTGGAACACAGTATTTTCAGAAGATTAGCTGGATAACCTTTCCATTTATGGGTTGTATTCTTAGTGTGAATTCCCAAAACTTTTGGCTAGTCTTATATCTTCAATATTTTCTCCTCTATTTTCTGAAGGTATATAGTTTATAATTCTATATTTTACATTTAAGTATATGGCCTATTTTGAGTTATTTCTTGTATGAGGTGTGAGGCTTAGGTTGAGGTGCTTCCATCCTCCATGGATGTCCAGTTGTTAGAGCATCATTTTTGAAAAGCCTTACTTCTTTCAGTGGATTGTTTTCGCACCTCCTGAAAAGATCAGTCAGGCATACTTGTGTGGGTCTCTCTCTGGGTTCTGCAGTCGCCCTCATTGATCTTCAGTGATCTTGCACCACACTGTCCTGATGACTGTAGCTACATACTAAGCCTTAGCATCAGGTAGAGTGATTCCTTCCACTTGATTTTATATCTTCTAGGACCTTTTCTCTTTAGAAATGTAAGCATTTAGTGCAGTAAATTTCTCTCTCAGTACTACTCTACCTGAATATCATATGTTTTCATATGCTGCCTTTGAAAATTTTCATTCCATTCTATGTATTTTTTAAATACCAGTGTTCCAAGCCTTCTTTTTACCATTTACTTTCTGAATAAAGAACTTCCTTTAGCCATTAATTGAAGATAGATTTGTTGAGAACAAATTCTCTTAGCTTTCCTTCTTTGGAAATGTCTCGATCTCTCCTTTATTCCTGAAGGCTATTTTTCCAGATATAGAATTTACATTTGGAAATCCTTTCCTGTTAGTACTTGAAAAATCTTTTGTCTTCCTTCTGGCCTTCACAGTTTCATGAGAAACCTGTTGTCTTTATATTGCTTCTTCCAATGAGGGATGATTCCTTTCTCCCTGGGACTTTCTAGATTTTTCTTTTTGATAACTTCAGTGATTGTATTTTCAGTTCTAGAATTTTCTCTGGATTATTTTTTTAACTTCTATTTCATTCATGTTAATATTTTATGTTTTTTTATTTGTATCAGAAAATTTAATGATAGATTGTTGAAGCATTTGGTTGATGGCTACTTTAAAACCCTTGTCAGATAATTTCAACATCCTATTCATCTTCGTGTTGGCATATATTGTCCTTTCTCATTGAAGTTGTAATTTTTCTGCTTTTTGGTATGACAAGTGACTCGTGATTGTATCATAAACATTTAGGATATTATATTACGAGACTGAACTATATTCAATCATTTTAGAAAGAAGTTCCCCTGCGAAGTGTCTATTCAACCACCAGTTTCCTGCTGAGCACTATTCTGACACAAATCTGGCAAAAATGAAATGTTGACTCACACTGCCTCTTTACAGATAAGAGAGATGGAAGCTCAGCTCCCTCCTCTACCCTGTTGTCTCCTTCCTAGTGATAGTATTACCATGACTTTCTATGCCTCCATGCCTCTAATAAAGCTCAGCTCCTTGTTGGGCCAGAATGCCACTAGGGAAGGGGGAAGTGGAGAGCTGGTTCACACTGCTTTGTTGTTGAATGGTGGAGGAGGAAGCTCAGTTCCCCAATTCTCGACTTACAGAGGTTTGAGGGAGAATGCTAGCAGAAGGAGCAGAGTACCAACTAGCCCCCCTTCACTCCCTCAAGTCTCATTGGTGCCACATGGCAGATGAGACTCCTTTCCTCAATGGAGCCCACTGACACTAACCATGGATGGAGAATTGGAGGGTGGGTGAGGTGAAGATCAGTTCCCTGCTTGGCCCTATTGAAACCTGGGGCTGGGAAGCACGTGTGGTTTTTCCATTGGTGTTTTGTCTTCTTTAGGGCAGGTACTGCCAAAAGGTCTTTCGTTCTGTTAAGGCCATCCTTTTCCCAATTCTTTGGCTAAAAGGAATAGGCTTTTCTAGAGTTCTTCCTGTCTGTGTCTCTTAGTGGTTCAGGGTTGCAGGCATATGCAGCCCTCTGTCCAGCATATACAGGAGCAAGAAGGAAACTGAGGGACTCATTGCTAAGTGATTCCTCAGGTCCCAAGGTCCTTAGGAATCTGCCTTCTTTTTCCTCCTTTCAGAGTCTTCTTATGCTTGTTTGCTGTGACACATCTATGGATATTTTTGGTAATACTAAGGAAGATCTGGAGGAATAGAGCTGCTTCATCTTCAACGGAAGGAGAAGTCTATGCCTTCAAACATTTATAGATATTTATCAGACATTGCTGGGAATATGGCAGCATATGCAGACTGAATTCACTTCCTCCCATGGACACAACAAATTTACAACTACCTTTGGTTCAATTAGCACTGAGAGAGACCTGAAAACTGCATTAAAAATCCTCCACAAGAAGGAACAGTGCTGACTGAGATGGAAGAGACAGAAATTCCTTTCTGGAGAGTAAAAGCCCACATTCTATCCACAGCACTTCACAGCAGTGAGCAATCTTAAGGTAAAAAATGTTCCCTGGATGAGCGGGGGACCTGAGAAGGAGAGCTTTGCTACAATAAGCAGCTTTTGGACTCAGCACAACCAAGATGAGTGTCATAATATCATGTTTTGCTGGCTATTAACAACAATAGGAAATACCACACAAAAGCTATTGAAAATAAGGGAAAGCAAAGCTTGCTCTTAAAGGGCCCATGCACAATTCACCCATTTCAGAAAACAATCTAAAACCACCAGAAAGAAAAGTGCACAGTCCTTTGGTGAAAAGAGACACACTGTATAGGCTCTGGGTGCATCTTGGTGAGAGATGCGACCTCCCCAGACTGGGACCACCTGCCCAGGAACTGAGACATTGGTGGCAGCCATTGTTGTGACCTAGTAGAGGCATGCTGACACAGATGCTGGCAGATGCCATTGGACTTCTTCCCCTGGCCTATTAGCACAGAGATCTACCCCACTCACTAGAACAACGATTTAATTCAGTTCAGCTGGGGCAGGCAGCCCTAGAGATTGGCCTTATCCAACCTCAAGCCCTCCAGCAACTTGTGGGCAAGCATAGGTAGGGTGTGTGGGACATTTGTTGTGGGGTGAATGGGTCCACCTCTGCAGGTCAAGAGATGCATGAGGGGCACAGCATGTGCAAGGGGCAGGCCTGCATTGACAGAGTGTGTGAGGCCTCTGTGGCAGGGTGAGTGGGTCCACATTAGTGGGTTGGGTCATGCACACAGGGCAGAACTCTGTTGACAAGCTGTGTGTGCCTGCAGGCAGTGGTGCTCATCAGCTGCAGCAGACTTGTGCTTCTCAAACAGCTACATAGGGGATCAGCCCCACCTTGAAATGCCTGAAACCTTTGTGTGCTGCCACATCTGTGGCTGGCCCTACCCAGTTGCACTACTGAAAGAGCTGAGAAAAGACTTGCAGGCTAGAGGGCTATAGTAATTGCAAGCCACTGAATGTAGCAACAAGCCACTCTGAGGGCCAAGTCACTTAACAGAAAACCTGCAGCAGGAATCTTCTATTAGGCCTTGCAACCAACTGTACTAGGGCTCTCCACACCCAATAAAGTGACTGAAGAGACCATAGCAGCCACACACACCTGAGCATTACAACCATCTGACCCGGGTGACAGCCTAGCTTCCTCATGTACCTGCAGCAAAAGCAACCCTGCAACACAGAAGGACAGATGTAGTCCACAAAGGGGACACTCCTAGAACATTTGGAACTGGTGATGAGAGGAAAGCACACTGCTGGACCTCATAAGGCATCACTTACATAAAGTCACTTCTCCAAGATCCAGAGACATAGCTGATCCACATAATACATAGATAGAAGCACAGAGAAAGAGGCAAAATGAGCAGACAAAGTAATATTCTACAAATAATGGAACAGGACAAATCCTCAGAAAAAGAACTAAACAAAACAGAGATACACAATCTACCTAATAAAGAGTAGAAACTAGGCTGTAAGGATGCTCACTGAGCATGGGAGAAGAATTGATAAACTCAGTGAGAACTTCAACAAAGAAGCAGAAAAGATAAAAAAAGGAATCAATGAGAAATGAAGAATGCAATAATGGAAATGAAAAATTCACTAGAAGGAATCAATAGCAGAGTAGATGATACAGAGGAATGCAAGAGTGAGATGGACAAAAGATTAGAGAAAATAACCCAAGCTGAACAGATAAAAGCAAAAAGAATTAAAAAGAACAAGGATCTAAGGGACCTCCACGACAACATCAAGCATGTAGGTGTCTAGAAGGAGAAGAGAGATACAAAGGGGCAGAGAGTCTATTCGAAGAAATAATAGCTGAACACTTTCCTAACCTAAGAAGGAAACAGACATCCATCTATAGGAAGCACAGAGAGCACCAAACAAGATAAACTCAAAGAGGCCCGCACCAAGACACATTATAACTAAAATGTCAAGAATTAAAGACAAAGAAAGAATCCTAAAATTACAATGGAAAGGCAACAGGTTATACACAAAGGAAACACCATAAGGTTATCAGCTGACTTCTCAGCAGAAACCTTACAGGTCAGAAGGGAGTGGCAAGATATATTTAAAGTGCTGAAAGGAAAAAATCTACAGCCTATAATACTCTACCCAGAAAGATTCTCTTTCAGAATGGAGGGAGACATAAAGACTTTTCCAGGAGCCAGACCAGTGGCACAGTGGTTAAGTATGCATGTTCTGCTTTGGCGGCCAGGTGTTTGCTGGTTCGGATCCCGGGTGCAGACATGGTACTGCATGACAAGCCATGAGGTGGTAGGCGTCCCATATATAAAGTAGAGGAAGATGGGCATGGATGTTAGCTCAGGGCCAGTCTTCCTCAGCAAAAAAGAGGAGGATTGGCAGTAGTTAGCTCAGGGCTAATCTTCCTCAAACAAACAAACAAAAAAAAGACTTTTCCAGACAAGCAAAAGCTGAAGGAATTTATCACCAAGAAACCAGGCTTACAAGAAATGTTAATAGGACTTACTTACATGGAAAAGAAAAGACCGCAAATAGGAATGAGAAAATTACCAAACAAAATTAAATCACTGGTAAAGGCAAATATACAGTAAAGGTAGAAGATAAGCCATATATGAAGCTAATATGAAAGCCAAAAGACAAAAGTACTAAAATTATCTATTTCCATAATAAGAGGGGAAAGGATAAACACTCAAAAAAGAGGTTAAATACAATATCAAAAACATAAAATGTGAGAGGAGTGGAGCAAAAGAGTAGAGCTTTTAGCAAGAGGTGAAACTTGAGAGACCATCAACTTAATATAGATTTCTGTATATTCAGCATCTTATATATGAATCTCATGGTAATCACAAACCAGAAACCTATAATGAACACAAAAAAATTAAGAGAAAGGAACCCAAATATAGTACTAAAGAAAGCAATCAAGCCACAAGGTAAGAGAGCAAGAGAAGATGAAAGGAACAGAGAAGAACTACTAAAACACCCACAAAAAAAGTAGCAAAACAGCAACAAGTACATACTTATCAAAAGCTACTTTAAATTTCAATGGACTAAATGCTCCAATCAAGAGACAGAGTGGCTGAGTGAATAAAAAAAGAAGACCCATATATATGCTGCATACAAGAGACACACTTCAGACCTAAGGACATCCACAAACTGAAAGTGAAGGAATGGAAAAAGATACTCCATGCAAATGACAATGAAAAGAAAGCTGGGGTAGCAATACTTATATCAGACAAAATAGACTTTAAAACAAAAACCATAATAAGAGACAAAGAAGGCCATCACATAATGATAAAGGGAACAATCCAACAAGAGGATATAACACTTGTAAATATGTATGCACCCAATATAGGAGCACCTAAATATATAAAGCAATCATTGACAGACATAAAAGGAAAAATAGACAGTAACACAATAGTAGGGGACTTTAACACTCCACTTTCACCAACAGATAGATGTCAGTGTTGCAATCCAATGTACACATCAGGATAGATGCTGAGAGGGCTGATGGCCACTCTGAGTTTATTATAACCAGTGTTTCAATATATACATAGCTTACATCTGTTGAACATACACAGGTGTTCTGGATGAAGTAATTAGCGAATGCCAAGAATTCTTAGTGATTTCTCAAGGAGCCCTCTCTTGGCCTCTGTTTTGATATTATCATGTTATTGCTGTGCTCGTATATTTTTATCTTGGAGCAGGCAAGGTCTCTTAGGCAATGGTCCCTCCTGCTCCTGATATCGATATCGTTTCTCCATCTGTGCTCCTGGGCGGCTGATGCCTGTCTTAGATTGCCTCCCCCTGGAGGTCTTACCCGTCATTGGCTAACCGGCCTTCTCACCTCCAGGTCACAGTTTGTTGGCAAGCTTTTTCCAGTGATTATTAACCCTTCCTGTGTCAGGGACGGCTACAATAGATCATCCAAACAGAAGATCAATGAGGAAACGTTGGCCTTAAATGACACATTAGGCCAGATGGACTTAGTAGGTATATAATATACAGAACATTCCATCCAAAAGCCACAGACTACACATTGTTTTCAAACACACATGGAACATTCTCTGGGATTGATCACATATTAGGCCACAAAACAAGTCTCAATAAATTTAAGAAGATTGAAATAATATCTAGCATCTTTTCTGATCACAAAAGTATGATACTAAAAGTCAACTACAAGAAGAAAATCAGAAAAGCCAAAATTTGTAGAGATTAAACAAAATGCTACTGAAATGTTATTGGGTCAATAAAGAAATCAAAGAAGAAATCAAAAAATATATTGAAACAAATGAAAATGAAAATCTGACATGACAAAATTTATGGGATACATTAAAAGTGGCTCTAACAAAGAAGTTTATAGCACTACAGGCCTACCTCAACAAACAAAAAGTCTCAAATAAACAATCTAACAGAACACCTAAAGGAACTGGAAAGAGAACAAAGCTCAAAATCAGTAGAAGGGAGGAAATTATAAGAATCAGAGGAGAAATAAATGAAATAGACTCTAAAAAAAAAAAGAAAAAAATCAATGAAACTAAGAGCTGGTTCTTTGAAAAGATTATCAAAATTGACAAGTATTTAGATAGACTCACCAAGAAAAAAAAAGATAAGACTAAAATAAACAAAATCAGAAATGAAAGATGGGAAATTACAATAGATACCTCATAAATAAGGATTATAAGAGAATACTATGAAAAACTATATGCCAACAAATTAGATAATCTAGAAGAAATGAATAAATTCTTAGAATCATACAACCTTCCAAAACTGAATCCAGAAGAAATAGAGAATGTGAACACACCAATAACCAGTAATGAGACGGAAACAGTAATCAAAACTTTCCCGAAAATAAAAGTTGAGAACCAGATGGCTTCCCTGGTGAATTCTACCAAACATTCAAATAAGACTTAGTACCTATTCTTCTCAAACTCTTCCAAAAATTTGAAGAGGAGGGAAAGCTTCCTAACTTATTCTACAAAGCCAACATTACTCTGATACAAAAACCAGACAAGGACAACACAAAAAAAGAAAAGAACAGGCCAATATTGCTGATGAACATCGATGCAAAAATTCTCAACAAAATACTAGCAAATTGAATAGAACAATACATTAAAAGGATCAGGGCCAGCCTGGTGACATAGTGGTGAGGTTGGGACACTCTGCTTTGGCGGCCCGGGGTTCACAGTTTCTGATCCTGGGCATGGACATGGCACTGCCCGCCAAGCCTCACAGTGGCGTCATCCTGCATAAAATAGAGGAAGATTGGCACAGATGTTAGCTCAGTGAAAATCTTCCTTAAGCAAAAAGAGGAAGATTGGCAACAGACATTAGCTCAGGGAAAATCTTCCTGACAAAAAAATAAATAAGTAAACAAAGATGATACACCATGATCAAGTGGGATTTATTCCAGGGATACAGCAATGGTTCAACATCTAAAAGTCAATCAATGTGATACACCACATTAAAATAATGAAGACTAAAAATCACATGGTCATCTCAATAGTTGCTGAGAAAGCATTTGGCAAGATACAGCATCAATTTCTAATAAGAAACCTGAGTAAAATGGGTATAGAAGGAAAGTAGATAAACATAATAGAGGCTGTATATGAAAAACCTACAGCTAATATCATTCTCAATGGAGAAAAACTGAAAGCTATCCCTCTAAGAACAAGAAGCAGACAAGAATGCCCACTTGAAACACTCTTATTTAACATAGTATTGGAATTACTAGCCAAAACAATCAGGCAAGAAAAATAAGTAAAAGGGGTCCAAATTGCAAAGGAAGAAGTGAAACAGTCACTAATTGCAGATGACATGATTTTATATATGGAAAAACTCTAAACAATCCACTAAAAACTTTTAGAAATAATAAATGAACGTGGTAGAGTTGAAGAACACAAAATCAACATACAAAAATCAGTTGCATTTCAATACGGTAACAATGAAGTGGCAGAAAGACAAATTAAGAATACAATCCCATTTCCAAATGCAACAAAAAGAATAAAATACCTAGGAATAAATTTAACCAAAGAGGTGAAGGACTGGTACAGTGGAAACTATAAAACATTATTGAAAGAAACTGAAAAAGACACAAAGTAATAGAAAGATGTTGGGTGCTCTTGGATTGGAAGAATTAACATAGTTAAAATGTCCATATTTCCTAAAACAATCTTTAGAGTCAACGCAATCCCTATTAAAGTCCCAACACTTTTCATAGAAATAGAACAAAGAATTCTAAAATTTAAATGAAACAATAAAAAGACTCCAAATGGACAAAGGAATCTTGAGAAAAAATAACAAAGCTGGAGGTATCACACCCTCTGATTTGAAAATATGTTACAAACCTATAGTAACCAAAAGAGCATGGTACAGGAACAAAAACAGACACACAGACCAAAGGAACAGAATCAAGAGCCCAGAAATAAACGCACACAACTATGCACAGCTAATATTCGACAAGGGAGCCAAGAACATACAATGAAGAAAAGAAAGTCTCTTAAACAAATGCTGTTGGGAAAACTCGACAGCCACATGCAAAAGAATGAAAGTACACCATTATCCTACACCATACACAAAAATTATCTCAAAATGGATTAAAAACTTGAATGTAAGACCTAAAACCAAAAAACTTATAGAAAAAAACATAGGCATTATGCTATTCAACATCAGTCTTAGTAGCATATTTCCAAATACTGTGTCTGACCAGGCAGGGAAAACAATAGAAAAAAATAAACAAATGGGACTACATCAAACTAAAAACCTTATGCACAGCAAAGAAAACCATCGACAAAATCAAAAGACAATGTAACAATTGGAAGAAGATATTTACAAACCATGTATTTGATAAGGGGTTAATATCCAAAATATATAAAGAACTCATACATGTCAACATCCAAAAATCTAAGAACCCAGTTAAAAAATGGGCAAAAGATCTGAACAGACATTTCTCCAAAGAAGATATGCATTTGGCCAGCAGGCACATGAAAGATGTCCAATATCACTAATTATCAAGGAAATCAAATCAAAACTACAATGAGATATTGTCTTAAACCCATCAGATGGCTAGAAATAACAGGATAGGAAATAACAAGTGTTGGAGAGGATATGGAGAAAAGGGAACTCTAACACACTGCTGGTGGGAGTGCAAACTGGTGCAGCCACTGTGGAAAACAGTATGGAGATTCCTCAAAAAATTAAGAATAGAACTATAGCTATTCCACTGCTGGGTATTTATCCAAAGCATATGAAATCATGAGTGCATAAAGACACATGCACTCCTATGTTCACTGCAGCATTCACAATAGCCGAGACTTGGAGGCAACCTAGGTGTCCATCAGGGCAGGAATAGAAAGAAGATGTGGTATATATACACAATGGAATACTGCTCAACCATTAAAATGGATGAAATCTCCCCATGTTTGACAAGGTTGGACCTTGAAGATGTTATGCTAACCAAAATAAGTCAGAGAGAGTAAGACAAATACCATATGATCTCACTAATTAAAGGAAATAAAAACAACAACAAACACATGGATACAGAGA
>NW_025798598.1:0-18962 GCF_021613505.1 Equus quagga | reverse complement strand
TCTCTGTATCCATGTGTTTGTTGTTGTTTTTATTTCCTTTAATTAGTGAGATCATATGGTATTTGTCTTACTCTCTCTGACTTATTTTGGTTAGCATAACATCTTCAAGGTCCAACCTTGTCAAACATGGGGAGATTTCATCCATTTTAATGGTTGAGCAGTATTCCATTGTGTATATATACCACATCTTCTTTCTATTCCTGCCCTGATGGACACCTAGGTTGCCTCCAAGTCTCGGCTATTGTGAATGCTGCAGTGAACATAGGAGTGCATGTGTCTTTATGCACTCATGATTTCATATGCTTTGGATAAATACCCAGCAGTGGAATAGCTATAGTTCTATTCTTAATTTTTTGAGGAATCTCCATACTGTTTTCCACAGTGGCTGCACCAGTTTGCACTCCCACCAGCAGTGTGTTAGAGTTCCCTTTTCTCCATATCCTCTCCAACACTTGTTATTTCCTATCCTGTTATTTCTAGCCATCTGATGGGTTTAAGACAATATCTCATTGTAGTTTTGATTTGATTTCCTTGATAATTAGTGATATTGGACATCTTTCATGTGCCTGCTGGCCAAATGCATATCTTCTTTGGAGAAATGTCTGTTCAGATCTTTTGCCCATTTTTTAACTGGGTTCTTAGATTTTTGGATGTTGACATGTATGAGTTCTTTATATATTTTGGATATTAACCCCTTATCAAATACATGGTTTGTAAATATCTTCTTCCAATTGTTACATTGTCTTTTGATTTTGTCGATGGTTTTCTTTGCTGTGCATAAGGTTTTTAGTTTGATGTAGTCCCATTTGTTTATTTTTTTCTATTGTTTTCCCTGCCTGGTCAGACACAGTATTTGGAAATATGCTACTAAGACTGATGTTGAATAGCATAATGCCTATGTTTTTTTCTATAAGTTTTTTGGTTTTAGGTCTTACATTCAAGTTTTTAATCCATTTTGAGATAATTTTTGTGTATGGTGTAGGATAATGGTGTACTTTCATTCTTTTGCATGTGGCTGTCGAGTTTTCCCAACAGCATTTGTTTAAGAGACTTTCTTTTCTTCATTGTATGTTCTTGGCTCCCTTGTCGAATATTAGCTGTGCATAGTTGTGTGCGTTTATTTCTGGGCTCTTGATTCTGTTCCTTTGGTCTGTGTGTCTGTTTTTGTTCCTGTACCATGCTCTTTTGGTTACTATAGGTTTGTAACATATTTTCAAATCAGAGGGTGTGATACCTCCAGCTTTGTTATTTTTTCTCAAGATTCCTTTGTCCATTTGGAGTCTTTTTATTGTTTCATTTAAATTTTAGAATTCTTTGTTCTATTTCTATGAAAAGTGTTGGGACTTTAATAGGGATTGCGTTGACTCTAAAGATTGTTTTAGGAAATATGGACATTTTAACTATGTTAATTCTTCCAATCCAAGAGCACCCAACATCTTTCTATTACTTTGTGTCTTTTTCAGTTTCTTTCAATAATGTTTTATAGTTTCCACTGTACCAGTCCTTCACCTCTTTGGTTAAATTTATTCCTAGGTATTTTATTCTTTTTGTTGCATTTGGAAATGGGATTGTATTCTTAATTTGTCTTTCTGCCACTTCATTGTTACCGTATTGAAATGCAACTGATTTTTGTATGTTGATTTTGTGTTCTTCAACTCTACCACGTTCATTTATTATTTCTAAAAGTTTTTAGTGGATTGTTTAGAGTTTTTCCATATATAAAATCATGTCATCTGCAATTAGTGACTGTTTCACTTCTTCCTTTGCAATTTGGACCCCTTTTACTTATTTTTCTTGCCTGATTGTTTTGGCTAGTAATTCCAATACTATGTTAAATAAGAGTGTTTCAAGTGGGCATTCTTGTCTGCTTCTTGTTCTTAGAGGGATAGCTTTCAGTTTTTCTCCATTGAGAATGATATTAGCTGTAGGTTTTTCATATACAGCCTCTATTATGTTTATCTACTTTCCTTCTATACCCATTTTACTCAGGTTTCTTATTAGAAATTGATGCTGTATCTTGCCAAATGCTTTCTCAGCAACTATTGAGATGACCATGTGATTTTTAGTCTTCATTATTTTAATGTGGTGTATCACATTGATTGACTTTTAGATGTTGAACCATTGCTGTATCCCTGGAATAAATCCCACTTGATCATGGTGTATCATCTTTGTTTACTTATTTATTTTTTTGTCAGGAAGATTTTCCCTGAGCTAATGTCTGTTGCCAATCTTCCTCTTTTTGCTTAAGGAAGATTTTCACTGAGCTAACATCTGTGCCAATCTTCCTCTATTTTATGCAGGATGACGCCACTGTGAGGCTTGGCGGGCAGTGCCATGTCCATGCCCAGGATCAGAAACTGTGAACCCCGGGCCGCCAAAGCAGAGTGTCCCAACCTCACCACTATGTCACCAGGCTGGCCCTGATCCTTTTAATGTATTGTTCTATTCAATTTGCTAGTATTTTGTTGAGAATTTTTGCATCGATGTTCATCAGCAATATTGGCCTGTTCTTTTCTTTTTTTGTGTTGTCCTTGTCTGGTTTTTGTATCAGAGTAATGTTGGCTTTGTAGAATAAGTTAGGAAGCTTTCCCTCCTCTTCAAATTTTTGGAAGAGTTTGAGAAGAATAGGTACTAAGTCTTATTTGAATGTTTGGTAGAATTCACCAGGGAAGCCATCTGGTTCTCAACTTTTATTTTCGGGAAAGTTTTGATTACTGTTTCCGTCTCATTACTGGTTATTGGTGTGTTCACATTCTCTATTTCTTCTGGATTCAGTTTTGGAAGGTTGTATGATTCTAAGAATTTATTCATTTCTTCTAGATTATCTAATTTGTTGGCATATAGTTTTTCATAGTATTCTCTTATAATCCTTATTTATGAGGTATCTATTGTAATTTCCCATCTTTCATTTCTGATTTTGTTTATTTTAGTCTTATCTTTTTTTTTCTTGGTGAGTCTATCTAAATACTTGTCAATTTTGATAATCTTTTCAAAGAACCAGCTCTTAGTTTCATTGATTTTTTTCTTTTTTTTTTTAGAGTCTATTTCATTTATTTCTCCTCTGATTCTTATAATTTCCTCCCTTCTACTGATTTTGAGCTTTGTTCTCTTTCCAGTTCCTTTAGGTGTTCTGTTAGATTGTTTATTTGAGACTTTTTGTTTGTTGAGGTAGGCCTGTAGTGCTATAAACTTCTTTGTTAGAGCCACTTTTAATGTATCCCATAAATTTTGTCATGTCAGATTTTCATTTTCATTTGTTTCAATATATTTTTTGATTTCTTCTTTGATTTCTTTATTGACCCAATAACATTTCAGTAGCATTTTGTTTAATCTCTACAAATTTTGGCTTTTCTGATTTTCTTCTTGTAGTTGACTTTTAGTATCATACTTTTGTGATCAGAAAAGATGCTAGATATTATTTCAATCTTCTTAAATTTATTGAGACTTGTTTTGTGGCCTAATATGTGATCAATCCCAGAGAATGTTCCATGTGTGTTTGAAAACAATGTGTAGTCTGTGGCTTTTGGATGGAATGTTCTGTATATTATATACCTACTAAGTCCATCTGGCCTAATGTGTCATTTAAGGCCAACGTTTCCTCATTGATCTTCTGTTTGGATGATCTATTGTAGCCGTCCCTGACACAGGAAGGGTTAATAATCACTGGAAAAAGCTTGCCAACAAACTGTGACCTGGAGGTGAGAAGGCCGGTTAGCCAATGACGGGTAAGACCTCCAGGGGGAGGCAATCTAAGACAGGCATCAGCCGCCCAGGAGCACAGATGGAGAAACGATATCGATATCAGGAGCAGGAGGGACCATTGCCTAAGAGACCTTGCCTGCTCCAAGATAAAAATATACGAGCACAGCAATAACATGATAATATCAAAACAGAGGCCAAGAGAGGGCTCCTTGAGAAATCACTAAGAATTCTTGGCATTCGCTAATTACTTCATCCAGAACACCTGTGTATGTTCAACAGATGTAAGCTATGTATATATTGAAACACTGGTTATAATAAACTCAGAGTGGCCATCAGCCCTCTCAGCATCTATCCTGATGTGTACATTGGATTGCAACACTGACATCTATCTGTTGGTGAAAGTGGAGTGTTAAAGTCCCCTACTATTGTGTTACTGTCTATTTTTCCTTTTATGTCTGTCAATGATTGCTTTATATATTTAGGTGCTCCTATATTGGGTGCATACATATTTACAAGTGTTATATCCTCTTGTTGGATTGTTCCCTTTATCATTATGTGATGGCCTTCTTTGTCTCTTATTATGGTTTTTGTTTTAAAGTCTATTTTGTCTGATATAAGTATTGCTACCCCAGCTTTCTTTTCATTGTCATTTGCATGGAGTATCTTTTTCCATTCCTTCACTTTCAGTTTGTGGATGTCCTTAGGTCTGAAGTGTGTCTCTTGTATGCAGCATATATATGGGTCTTCTTTTTTTATTCACTCAGCCACTCTGTCTCTTGATTGGAGCATTTAGTCCATTGAAATTTAAAGTAGCTTTTGATAAGTATGTACTTGTTGCTGTTTTGCTACTTTTTTTGTGGGTGTTTTAGTAGTTCTTCTCTGTTCCTTTCATCTTCTCTTGCTCTCTTACCTTGTGGCTTGATTGCTTTCTTTAGTACTATATTTGGGTTCCTTTCTCTTAATTTTTTTGTGTTCATTATAGGTTTCTGGTTTGTGATTACCATGAGATTCATATATAAGATGCTGAATATACAGAAATCTATATTAAGTTGATGGTCTCTCAAGTTTCACCTCTTGCTAAAAGCTCTACTCTTTTGCTCCACTCCTCTCACATTTTATGTTTTTGATATTGTATTTAACCTCTTTTTTGAGTGTTTATCCTTTCCCCTCTTATTATGGAAATAGATAATTTTAGTACTTTTGTCTTTTGGCTTTCATATTAGCTTCATATATGGCTTATCTTCTACCTTTACTGTATATTTGCCTTTACCAGTGATTTAATTTTGTTTGGTAATTTTCTCATTCCTATTTGCGGTCTTTTCTTTTCCATGTAAGTAAGTCCTATTAACATTTCTTGTAAGCCTGGTTTCTTGGTGATAAATTCCTTCAGCTTTTGCTTGTCTGGAAAAGTCTTTTTTTTGTTTGTTTGTTTGAGGAAGATTAGCCCTGAGCTAACTACTGCCAATCCTCCTCTTTTTTGCTGAGGAAGACTGGCCCTGAGCTAACATCCATGCCCATCTTCCTCTACTTTATATATGGGACGCCTACCACCTCATGGCTTGTCATGCAGTACCATGTCTGCACCTGGGATCCGAACCAGCAAACACCTGGCCGCCAAAGCAGAACATGCATACTTAACCACTGTGCCACTGGTCTGGCTCCTGGAAAAGTCTTTATGTCTCCCTCCATTCTGAAAGAGAATCTTTCTGGGTAGAGTATTATAGGCTGTAGATTTTTTCCTTTCAGCACTTTAAATATATCTTGCCACTCCCTTCTGACCTGTAAGGTTTCTGCTGAGAAGTCAGCTGATAACCTTATGGTGTTTCCTTTGTGTATAACCTGTTGCCTTTCCATTGTAATTTTAGGATTCTTTCTTTGTCTTTAATTCTTGACATTTTAGTTATAATGTGTCTTGGTGCGGGCCTCTTTGAGTTTATCTTGTTTGGTGCTCTCTGTGCTTCCTATAGATGGATGTCTGTTTCCTTCTTAGGTTAGGAAAGTGTTCAGCTATTATTTCTTCGAATAGACTCTCTGCCCCTTTGTATCTCTCTTCTCCTTCTAGACACCTACATGCTTGATGTTGTCGTGGAGGTCCCTTAGATCCTTGTTCTTTTTAATTCTTTTTGCTTTTATCTGTTCAGCTTGGGTTATTTTCTCTAATCTTTTGTCCATCTCACTCTTGCATTCCTCTGTATCATCTACTCTGCTATTGATTCCTTCTAGTGAATTTTTCATTTCCATTATTGCATTCTTCATTTCTCATTGATTCCTTTTTTTATCTTTTCTGCTTCTTTGTTGAAGTTCTCACTGAGTTTATCAATTCTTCTCCCATGCTCAGTGAGCATCCTTACAGCCTAGTTTCTACTCTTTATTAGGTAGATTGTGTATCTCTGTTTTGTTTAGTTCTTTTTCTGAGGATTTGTCCTGTTCCATTATTTGTAGAATATTACTTTGTCTGCTCATTTTGCCTCTTTCTCTGTGCTTCTATCTATGTATTATGTGGATCAGCTATGTCTCTGGATCTTGGAGAAGTGACTTTATGTAAGTGATGCCTTATGAGGTCCAGCAGTGTGCTTTCCTCTCATCACCAGTTCCAAATGTTCTAGGAGTGTCCCCTTTGTGGACTACATCTGTCCTTCTGTGTTGCAGGGTTGCTTTTGCTGCAGGTACATGAGGAAGCTAGGCTGTCACCCGGGTCAGATGGTTGTAATGCTCAGGTGTGTGTGGCTGCTATGGTCTCTTCAGTCACTTTATTGGGTGTGGAGAGCCCTAGTACAGTTGGTTGCAAGGCCTAATAGAAGATTCCTGCTGCAGGTTTTCTGTTAAGTGACTTGGCCCTCAGAGTGGCTTGTTGCTACATTCAGTGGCTTGCAATTACTATAGCCCTCTAGCCTGCAAGTCTTTTCTCAGCTCTTTCAGTAGTGCAACTGGGTAGGGCCAGCCACAGATGTGGCAGCACACAAAGGTTTCAGGCATTTCAAGGTGGGGCTGATCCCCTATGTAGCTGTTTGAGAAGCACAAGTCTGCTGCAGCTGATGAGCACCACTGCCTGCAGGCACACACAGCTTGTCAACAGAGTTCTGCCCTGTGTGCATGACCCAACCCACTAATGTGGACCCACTCACCCTGCCACAGAGGCCTCACACACTCTGTCAATGCAGGCCTGCCCCTTGCACATGCTGTGCCCCTCATGCATCTCTTGACCTGCAGAGGTGGACCCATTCACCCCACAACAAATGTCCCACACACCCTACCTATGCTTGCCCACAAGTTGCTGGAGGGCTTGAGGTTGGATAAGGCCAATCTCTAGGGCTGCCTGCCCCAGCTGAACTGAATTAAATCGTTGTTCTAGTGAGTGGGGTAGATCTCTGTGCTAATAGGCCAGGGGAAGAAGTCCAATGGCATCTGCCAGCATCTGTGTCAGCATGCCTCTACTAGGTCACAACAATGGCTGCCACCAATGTCTCAGTTCCTGGGCAGGTGGTCCCAGTCTGGGGAGGTCGCATCTCTCACCAAGATGCACCCAGAGCCTATACAGTGTGTCTCTTTTCACCAAAGGACTGTGCACTTTTCTTTCTGGTGGTTTTAGATTGTTTTCTGAAATGGGTGAATTGTGCATGGGCCCTTTAAGAGCAAGCTTTGCTTTCCCTTATTTTCAATAGCTTTTGTGTGGTATTTCCTATTGTTGTTAATAGCCAGCAAAACATGATATTATGACACTCATCTTGGTTGTGCTGAGTCCAAAAGCTGCTTATTGTAGCAAAGCTCTCCTTCTCAGGTCCCCCGCTCATCCAGGGAACATTTTTTACCTTAAGATTGCTCACTGCTGTGAAGTGCTGTGGATAGAATGTGGGCTTTTACTCTCCAGAAAGGAATTTCTGTCTCTTCCATCTCAGTCAGCACTGTTCCTTCTTGTGGAGGATTTTTAATGCAGTTTTCAGGTCTCTCTCAGTGCTAATTGAACCAAAGGTAGTTGTAAATTTGTTGTGTCCATGGGAGGAAGTGAATTCAGTCTGCATATGCTGCCATATTCCCAGCAATGTCTGATAAATATCTATAAATGTTTGAAGGCATAGACTTCTCCTTCCGTTGAAGATGAAGCAGCTCTATTCCTCCAGATCTTCCTTAGTATTACCAAAAATATCCATAGATGTGTCACAGCAAACAAGCATAAGAAGACTCTGAAAGGAGGAAAAAGAAGGCAGATTCCTAAGGACCTTGGGACCTGAGGAATCACTTAGCAATGAGTCCCTCAGTTTCCTTCTTGCTCCTGTATATGCTGGACAGAGGGCTGCATATGCCTGCAACCCTGAACCACTAAGAGACACAGACAGGAAGAACTCTAGAAAAGCCTATTCCTTTTAGTCAAAGAATTGGGAAAAGGATGGCCTTAACAGAACGAAAGACCTTTTGGCAGTACCTGCCCTAAAGAAGACAAAACACCAATGGAAAAACCACACGTGCTTCCCAGCCCCAGGTTTCAATAGGGCCAAGCAGGGAACTGATCTTCACCTCACCCACCCTCCAATTCTCCATCCATGGTTAGTGTCAGTGGGCTCCATTGAGGAAAGGAGTCTCATCTGCCATGTGGCACCAATGAGACTTGAGGGAGTGAAGGGGGGCTAGTTGGTACTCTGCTCCTTCTGCTAGCATTCTCCCTCAAACCTCTGTAAGTCGAGAAGTGGGGAACTGAGCTTCCTCCTCCACCATTCAACAACAAAGCAGTGTGAACCAGCTCTCCACTTCCCCCTTCCCTAGTGGCATTCTGGCCCAACAAGGAGCTGAGCTTTATTAGAGGCATGGAGGCATAGAAAGTCATGGTAATACTATCACTAGGAAGGAGACAACAGGGTAGAGGAGGGAGCTGAGCTTCCATCTCTCTTATCTGTAAAGAGGCAGTGTGAGTCAACATTTCATTTTTGCCAGATTTGTGTCAGAATAGTGCTCAGCAGGAAACTGGTGGTTGAATAGACACTTCGCAGGGGAACTTCTTTCTAAAATGATTGAATATAGTTCAGTCTCGTAATATAATATCCTAAATGTTTATGATACAATCACGAGTCACTTGTCATACCAAAAAGCAGAAAAATTACAACTTCAATGAGAAAGGACAATATATGCCAACACGAAGATGAATAGGATGTTGAAATTATCTGACAAGGGTTTTAAAGTAGCCATCAACCAAATGCTTCAACAATCTATCATTAAATTTTCTGATACAAATAAAAAAACATAAAATATTAACATGAATGAAATAGAAGTTAAAAAAATAATCCAGAGAAAATTCTAGAACTGAAAATACAATCACTGAAGTTATCAAAAAGAAAAATCTAGAAAGTCCCAGGGAGAAAGGAATCATCCCTCATTGGAAGAAGCAATATAAAGACAACAGGTTTCTCATGAAACTGTGAAGGCCAGAAGGAAGACAAAAGATTTTTCAAGTACTAACAGGAAAGGATTTCCAAATGTAAATTCTATATCTGGAAAAATAGCCTTCAGGAATAAAGGAGAGATCGAGACATTTCCAAAGAAGGAAAGCTAAGAGAATTTGTTCTCAACAAATCTATCTTCAATTAATGGCTAAAGGAAGTTCTTTATTCAGAAAGTAAATGGTAAAAAGAAGGCTTGGAACACTGGTATTTAAAAAATACATAGAATGGAATGAAAATTTTCAAAGGCAGCATATGAAAACATATGATATTCAGGTAGAGTAGTACTGAGAGAGAAATTTACTGCACTAAATGCTTACATTTCTAAAGAGAAAAGGTCCTAGAAGATATAAAATCAAGTGGAAGGAATCACTCTACCTGATGCTAAGGCTTAGTATGTAGCTACAGTCATCAGGACAGTGTGGTGCAAGATCACTGAAGATCAATGAGGGCGACTGCAGAACCCAGAGAGAGACCCACACAAGTATGCCTGACTGATCTTTTCAGGAGGTGCGAAAACAATCCACTGAAAGAAGTAAGGCTTTTCAAAAATGATGCTCTAACAACTGGACATCCATGGAGGATGGAAGCACCTCAACCTAAGCCTCACACCTCATACAAGAAATAACTCAAAATAGGCCATATACTTAAATGTAAAATATAGAATTATAAACTATATACCTTCAGAAAATAGAGGAGAAAATATTGAAGATATAAGACTAGCCAAAAGTTTTGGGAATTCACACTAAGAATACAACCCATAAATGGAAAGGTTATCCAGCTAATCTTCTGAAAATACTGTGTTCCAAAATATGTTTTGATTTATTTCCTGCTTGCTTATATGTATATATATCTGTGCATATACACACACACACACACACACACACACACACACACACATGCAAGCATGCACACAAACATCCACATCCACATATTAACAATATTTTAAAACTATATCCTGTTTATACTAGAAAAATAGTGATGCCAGGAAATATCAGGTAATTAGATAATACTCTGTTTGTACTCAAAGTGATGATTTTTAGTGAAGTACTCCACTTTATCCACTTTTTTATGTGTGAGGAAGATTGGCCCTGAGCTAACGTCTGCTGCCAATCTTTCCTCTTTTTTCTTGAGGAAGATTGTCATTGAGTTAACATCTGCACCAGTCTTCCTCTATTTTATGTGGGGTGCTGCCACAGCATGGCTTGATGAGCAGTGCTAGGTCCATGCCCGGGATCCGAACCTGGGCCTCCTATGTGGAGCACGCAAACTTAACCACTACATCACCAGACTGGCCCCCACAACTTTATCCACTTTTACTTATTAAAATTATGTAAATTTTTTAAATGTTAAGGGTTCTTTTATTTTCGATCTGAGGGATAAACATATTTGCATTGTCTAATATCTTCCTTAGGGCTTCTGCAATTCTTTATTTCTTAAATGTAAAAGACAGGATTAAGTAGAGATGTCAGCACTGTATATGTCACAGCCATCAGCATATCTTCATGGAATGAGTCACTGTCCTTGGGCCTCAAATAAACAAAGCAAGAAAATCCATAGTGGATGCACAGTACAGTGAGGTGAGAGGAGCAAGTAGAGAAGGTCTTATACTTCCTCTTTGCGGAAGACATCTTCAAAACTACGGACTCAAAGAAGACATAAGAAACCATAATTAAAATAAAGCTGGACACCAATACAGGGCCAGGGAACAAAAACCATTTCATGATACAAAATGTAACCACAAGCAAGGGAGACCAGAGGCGAGATGTTGCAGAAGACGTGCTGGAAAGTGTTGGAGTCACAGAAAGGCAAGTTGAACATGGTGATGACGACGCACAGAAAAACCATGACCCCAGCCATCCAAGAGGCCAAAATCAGCTGAAAGCAGATCTTATGGGTCATTTGGATGGCATAACGCAGTGGGTTGTGAATGGCAGGTTAACAGTTATAGGAGATGGCAGCCGTGATGAAGCTGGTATTTCCACCTAAGCCTAACACAGAAAATATCTGTGTGACACACTCAGGAAGAGAAATGGTCTTGCTGTCTGATAGCAAGTCTGCTAACATGTGGGGAGAATTACCATAGTGGTACAAGTTTCTGAAAAGGACAGGCCACAGAGGAAAAAGTACATGGGGGTGTGAAGGCTGTGACTGAGCTGGATGACTCCCATTATGGACACATTTGCAGTTAAGATGGTCTTTTGAGAGAAGAAAATCAAGACAAAGAGGAGACTCTGCAGGTCTGGGAAACTAAAGAAACCCCACAGAGGGAACGCTTCCTTTGGTGTAATTGCCAATCCTCCTTGTGGGCAGAGAAACTTTGCTTCAAAGGTGCAGAGATTCTGAGGTAAAATTCTGAGAGGATTGTAAAAAGATCCATACGCACTGGACTTTAATGCGGGGCACCTTGGCAAGTTGCAGGCAACTCTTCATCAGAGAACCTGAGAAACGGATGCTAAATACACCTGCCTGAAGTTAAGTTCTGGAGTCAGTGATGAGAATGATTCTAGTGTTAGAATTTGCATAAATGACAAGGCGGGGGGCAAATATCTTCTTGGTTTCTACTCACAAAAGCACTCTTTATCTCTCTCTTTTCCAATCAGGATCTTCATGTAAGAGGGAAAGTAGGAATAAAATTGCTTTTTCTGACCCACTGGATCTGTGATGTCACATTTTTCGACTGCTTTTGGGATCTAATGGTACTTTGGTACTCAGGAGTGCTTAATAAATTAATGTCTGAATGACTAAAGGAATTCAATCTTTTGAATCGTTTAGTGTGAATATAACATTTAAAAAAATTTAGAAAGATCAGTGAAATGTTCTGGACGAACTTTGATTTTTCTTTCAATGCAATCCTATATTCATCAGTGCACCACCATGAAGCAGCTACAAAGGTGATAATTGTGACAATGATTAGACCACATACATGATTTTAACATGTTGTAACTTCTGCTGGGTTCCTATCCATGGTAGTAAGTGGAGCTTGAGATCCATAATATCATTAGTTCTTAATACATATCAATAATTTTTAAGTTCTTGAAAACTTCTTATTGACGTTCTTTTTCAGATGACTAATGTGACATAACAGACGAACTTGTAGTAATGATTTTGAAAGTACTGTATCATTCTTGAATGGCATATTCTGGTCATTATGCTGTAATGAAGTTAGGGTGTTTAGCAGAACTTCTATGACATTTTCTAGACAGTATACCTGTTATGTGGTTTGCTTTGCATTACAGAACTGAATAGAATCAACCCATATTTCTCAGAAAACTTTGGCAAATTATATTTATATTTTGATTCTTCATTAAACATCCAGTCTTGTGGGAGGTAATGGCAGAAAAGTGATATGAAGACATTCTATAGAATTTTGATTTTAACTTCTGTCACTTTTAAAGGTAATATTTTTCTTGTGTCCGTGCCACATAAATCTTCCTATTGGCTAGCAAGTTGTCAAAGATCTTCCTTGGAGAAATATTTTCTCAAGTCTTTAGTCCATTTTTTATTTAGGTATTAGGTTTTTTGCTATTGATTTGTAGGAGTTCCTTATATATTTTGGAAATGACCCTCTAATCAGATATATGCTTTGGAAATATTTTCTAGCATTCAGTAGATTATCTTTTCACTCTGTTGATTGATTCCTTTTCTTTGCAGTAGCTTTTTAGTCTGATGTAGTTCCTTTTACCTATTTCTGCTTTTTTTCCCTGTGCTTTTGGTGGCATATCCAAGAAATCATGAAGTCATAAAGAAACCAAAGAGATGATGTTTCCTCCTATGTTATCTTCTAGCAGCTTTATAGTTTCAGGTATTATTTTTAAGTCTTTACTATATTTTGAGCTGATTTTTTGTGTATGGAATAAGAGCCTGTCTCCATTGTTTTTCATGTGGATATCCATTTTCCAACACCATTCATTGAAATGACAATTCTTTACCCATTTTATAGTCTTGACATTCTCCTCAGAGATCATTTGACAGTACACATGTGAGTTTATTTCTGGGCTCTGTTCTATTTCATTAGTTTATGTTTCTATATATATGCTGGTACCATACTGTTTTGATTAATGTAACTTCCTAATACACTTGAAATCAGGATGTCTGATGTCCAGCTTTATACTTATTTCTTAAGATTTCTTTGGTAGTTCAGGATCTTTTGTATTTCCAAACAAATTTTAGAATTGATTTTTCTATTTCTGTAAATAATTCCATAGGGATTTTGATAGCGATTACCTTGAATTGTGATATGGCTTTGAGTAGTATAGACACTTTAGCAATAATCTTCCATCAACGAACACCAAGTCTTTCTATTTCTGTGTGTCTTCTTTAATTTCTTTCATCAGCATTTTGTATCTTCCATAGAACAAATCTTTCACCTTCTTGTTTAAGTTTATTACTAAGTATTTTATTCTTTTTAATTCTAAGTGGGATTGATTTCTTAATTTCTTTTTTAGATAGTTCACTGTTAGTAATTAGAAAATCAAGTGATATTTGTGTGTTAATTTTGTATCTTGCAACTTTATTGAATTTGTTCATTAATTCTAAGAATGTTTTTAATCTTTATGGTTTTCTACATAAGATCATGTCATCTACAAAAAGAGATAATTTTCCCTTTTCTTTTCCTATTTGGATGACTTATTTTTCTTGCCTAATTTCTCTGGCTAGGACTTCTATGTTTAATAGAAGTGGCTAGAGTGGGAATTCTTGTCTTGTTCCTAATTTTATAAGAAAAGCTTTCAGTTTTTCACCATTGAGTATGATGTCAGCTGTGGGCTTCTCATAAATGGCCTTTATTATGTGGAGGTAAATTCCTCTGGACCTAGTTGTTCAGATTTTGTCATGAAAGGACGTTGAGTTTTGTCAAATAGTTTAACTGCATATATTGAGATGATCATGTGATTTTTATCCTTGATTCTGTTAATTTGGTGTATCACATTAATTAATTTGCATATGTTGAACCATTCTTGCATCCTAGAGAGTCCCATATGGTCATGGTGTATGATCTTTTTTTTTTCCCGTGTTGTTGAGTTAGATTTGCTAGTATTTTGTGGAGGACTTTTGAATCTACGTTCAATGTACATCAGGGATACTGACCTGTAGTTTTCTTTTATGAAGTGTTTTGTCTGGTTTTCTATATGGATACACTGGCCCCATAAAATGAGTTTGGAAGAAGTCCCTCTCCTTCAATTTTTTGGAAGACTTTGAGAAGGTTTGGAGTTCATTTTTCTTTAAGTGTTTGGTAGAATTCATGAGTGACGACATCTAGTGCTGAACTTGTCTTTGTTGGGAGATTTTTGATTATGGCTTTAATCTCCTTACTCATTATTGGCCTGTACAGATTTTCTATTTCTTTGTGAATCAGACTTAGTAGGTTGTATGTTTCTAGAAATTTATCCATTTCTTCCAAGTTGTGGAATTGGTGGGTTATAATTGTTCATAGCAGTCTCTTATGATACTTTTTATTTCTGTGAAGTCTGTAGTAATGTCCCTTCTTTAACTTCTAATTTTCTTTCTTTGTTCTTTCCTTTTTTCTTGGTTAGTCTGAGTAAAGGTTTGTCAATTTTGACTATATTTTCAAAAAAGAACTCTTAGTTTCATTGAGGTTTTAAATGTCATTTATTTCTACTGCAATCTTTATCATTTTCCTCCTTCTGCTAACATTGGTCTTAGTTTGTTCCTGTTTTTCTAGTTCCTTGAGGTTTAAAGTTAGGGTGTTTATTTGAGATCTTTCTTTTTTCTCAATGGAGCCATTCATCACTATAAACTTGCCTCTTAGTACTGCTTTAGCTGCTCCCCATAAGTTTTGGTATGTTGTGTTTTAATTTTCATCTGTCTCAAGATATGTTCTAATTTCCCTTTTGATTTATTTCTGACCCATTGGTTGTTCAGCTCTGTGTTGTTTAATTTCCCCATGTATTTGTGGATTTCCAAGTTTTCTTCTGTTGTTTATTTCTATTTTCATTTCATTGTTGTCAGAAAAGATACTTGGTATGATTTAAATCTTGTTACATTTGTTAAGACTTGTTTTATGACCAACGTATGTTCTATCCTGGAGAATGATCTATGTTCAATTGAAAAGGATGTGTATTCTACTGCTATTGGGTGAGATGTTCTGTATATGTGTGTTAGGTCCATTTGCTGTATAATGTTGTTCAAGATTGCTGTTTTCTTATTGATTTTCTTTCTGGATGTTCTATTAATTATTGAAAAAAAGTTTCAAGTCTCTTACTTTTGTTGTATTGATTTCTGTTTCTCCCTTCTGTTATGCCAATGTTTACATTATTTATTTAGAGACTATTATGTTGGGTGTATATATATTTATAATTGTATCTTCCTAATGGGTTGATCCTTGTATCATTATAAAACGTCTCTCTTTTTCTCTTGTGAAAATTTTGGACTTAATCTCTGTTTTAGCTGGTAAGCATGGCCAACTTTGGTGTCTTTTGGATACTATTTCATGGACTATCTCTTTTAATCTCTTCACTTTCAGCTTATGTTTGTCCTTATATCTAAAGCGTGTCTCTTGTTCGAGATATATTGGTCAATCTTGCTGTTTATTTCATTGAGCTATTCTTATGTCTTTTGATTCAGGGAATTTAATCCATTTTTATTCAAAGTAACTGTTGATATGTAAAGACTTACTATTTCCATTTTGTTAATTGTAATCTGCTTTATACTTCTTTTTTCCATCTTTCTCTCTTTTGCAGACTTCCTTTGTGATATGCTGATTTTTGTACTGATATGCTATGATTCCATTCACTTTTTCTTTTATGTATCTTCTATAGATGTTTTCTTCATTGTTACCATAAGGTTTACATAGAAAAATCTTATAGTTATAACAGTCTATTATAAGCTGATGCAAACTTAAATTCAGTTGTTTAAGAAATCTGTATACTTTAACTTCTCTTCCCCACACTTTGTTATTCACATCACAATTTATATCTTTTTATATTGTGTATCCATTAACATGCTTTTTAAGTTATAGTTATTTTTAATGCTCTTGTTTTTTAGCTTTGTTACTATAATAAAAGTAATTAATATAATACTACTACAGTATAACTATGTTCTTCATTTGTCTATATATTTACCTTTACCAGTGAGTTTTTTACTTTTATATACTTCTGAGTTTCTCTTTAGTGTCTTTCTATTTCAACTTGAAGAACTCACTTTAGCGTTTCTTGTAAGGTAGATCTAGTGGTGATTAATTCCCACAGCTTTTGTTTGTCTGGAAAGACTTTATTTATCCTTCATTTTTAAAGGACAATTCTGCCAGATATAGTATTCTTGGTTGACAGTTTTTTCATTTCAGAACATTGAATATATGATCCCACTCCCTTTGACATGCAACATTTCTGCTGCAAAATTTGCTGTCAGTTTTTGAGGCAAACCATTGTATGTGATTGTTGCTTTTTTCTTACTGCTTTCAAAATTCTCTCTTAGTCTTTGATACTGACAATTTCATTTTACTGTGTTTTGTTGTAACATTTAGGGGTTATTTCAGCTTTGGAAATCTTTTGGGCTTCATGAATATGAATGTTTAATTTCCTTCCCAGAATTCAGTTTTCAGCCATTAATATTAAATTAATCTTTCATCCAGTTCTTTCTCTTCTCCTTCTTTCACTTTCAAATTGCATATATTGTTTCTCTTTCTGGTGTTCCACTAGTCCCTTAGGCTTTCCTTACTCTTTTAAATTTTTTTCTTTTTGCTCCTTGACTGGATAACTTCAAATGACCTGACTTTGAATTCACTCATTGTTTCTTCTCCTTGAGCAAATCATCTGTTGAACCCACTATTGAATTTTTTTACTTGTTATTGTAGTATTCTGCTTCAGAAAATCTCTTTGCTTCTATTTCATATTTTCTATCTGTTATTGATATTCTCCTTTTGTTAATGTTTTTTATCATGTTTTATTTTATTGTCTATCATTGTTCAAACTCGTTTATCTCACTCATCCTCTTTAAGATGATTATTTTGAAGTTTTTGGCAGGCAATACATAGATCTCCTTTTTTTTAGGGTCAATTACTCGAGAGATATTTTCTTTCTTTGATTGTGTCATTATTCTATGATTCTTTGTATTCTTTTTGGCTTTGTTGGTGTCTGTGAATTTAGAAAAGAGCCTCTGCTTCCAGTCTCTGTGCGCTGGCTTTTACAGGGAAAGACCTTCCTCCATCTGCCTGGCTAGAGATTCTGGAAGGTGTTCCAACTGTTTTTATGGATGTGTCCTGCCTGGCTTCTTCTGCTGTCTTACTGCTGTAACACAGGTCAGGACGTTGTATGTATGCTTCATTTCTCCCATACCTCATGGGGAAGTTATTTAAATTTCTTCACCTGCTCCTATTCTAGCAGAGCTTTGTCAGGTACATCAATCATCCCACAACTTCTCCTTTGTACTCAGCTGCCCCCAACAATATGTGCTGGCTCTGTCTGTACTGAAGGTCATGAGGCACAGAAACTGATCATTCTGGAGCACTTTGAAAGGCTGGGATGTGGAGGTACACTCTAGTCTTCTCCTTCCCTCCTATGGGAGTAGCTTCAGCTTCTGCACCTTCTCCCAATCTTTTAGAGCTGTGCCAAGTGCAGTCAGAAGACTGCCCCTCTTCCTTTGTTGTTAGCTGTCCCCACCAATCTCTGTTACTTCCATCAGTGCTGTGGATGAAGCAAGACAGAAACCAAACCCTCAGGCCTCTCACTGAAAGACCAGGAGGGTGTATGCATGCTCCAGTTACTCCTTTAACCAGTGAGAACTTATGGGCTGTGGTGATGTTTTTCAGCACTAAGCTGTGACAGGGAGGGAAAAACACGGGGAAAGCAAAATTGCTCTTCTTATCCATTTCAGTGTGACTGTACTTGGTTTTGTGTTTGACTAAGGTATGGCAAGTTCTCAACTGGATTCTGGACATCTTATAAAGATATTTTTGTCTGTAATTTTCCCAAAATAAAGTGTCTCTTTGGAGAACCAAAGGCTGAGACTTCCTTCTATGCTATCTTGCTAACATCCCTTCCCCAATTCCTTTCCATTGTTATCAGAAAGAAGGACTCATGTGGGACAGCCACTATATACATTTATAAATTTGTCCTGGGTTATGTTAATTCTACTGCTCTTTGTCATAAAATATTATTAGAATACTAGAAATAGGTATATATCTTCCCAACCACTTGTGAAGAAAAAGAAAACTTGGAAGATTGGTTTGAACTTGTAAGAGGAAGGTTGAAAATAAATGGCTAAAAAAAAAATATCACTGAGAAAATTACAAAAGAAGAAAGCATAGAAATATATATAGTGCAAAATAAATTTTAAGGCAATATTGTTTCAAGCAACACAAAAACATATTTCTTAAAAATGAAAGGTACAGTGGGCTAGAATTGTTGGAAGTGTTCAATACAGTTTACAGGATCAAATCTTTAACATTCAAGTCCAGTCTCATCATTTTCTATGTGACCTCAGGCAGATATTATACTTCTCTGTGTTCACCTTATTTCCATCACTGCTAAGTTTCTTTAAATATGTATTAAGCATTTTTATATTTATATAAATATATAGTGTTTCATGGGGAAATTTGGGTTTCTGAGTGAATTCAGAATGCCATGACAGAAAGTTACTTATTAGAAACTGCCCTGTTTATTCCCTCTATAGCCATTATAATGATCATTATGTTATTATACATTTGTTTACAGTTTAATATCTGTGTTGCCCTCTAGAATATAAGCTGCTTGACCTGAAATATCAAATTAAACTTAAAACCAATATTTAAGTATGGGATAATATGTTATACTCTCAATAATTATGAAATGAAAGGGTATCAACATTTAGAAGAAAGGAAAAATTACTGATCAC
>NW_025798597.1:0-4831 GCF_021613505.1 Equus quagga | reverse complement strand
AAAAGCTTCATTCAGCCATCCATTCATTTAGTATTTTTTTTCATTCATGTCAAATATGCATTTATGCTTACTATGTTCCAGGAACTGGGTGAAAATTAGATGCATGGGGAAAGAAGAAAGACATTGTAATGTCTGTAAGAAGCTTCCAGCATTGTTGAGAAAACAAATACTGATTCTGTAACTACATGCGCACTGAGTATTCCATAGAAAATACACAGTGGTCTATGAGGGGTAACACGTGTCCTTAATTTGGTCTCAAGGCTCAAGAAGGCTTCTGAGAGGATGGGAAACAACATTTAGGTTGGTACCTATAGCATAACTAGACATTACCCAGCTGAAGGGAAAAATACATTCAGGTAGAGTTAGTACATGTGTGAGGATGCTGAGGAAGGAAAGAATATGGATGTGTTTAAGGATTTTAAAAAGACCAATGACTGATTCTCAGAGTTTGGACATTGGAGATTGAGGGAAGAATGGAGAGAGAGAGAGAAATAAAACATGGGCCATACTCAGGACTTTGTAAGCCCTGTTAAGAAGTGTTGCCTTTATTCTAAGATCTTTGGGTATTATTAACAAAATAATCTATTGAGACTTATTGTCATGATTGGTGTACAGAGAATGAATTTGAAGTGAGTAAGGTAGGGAAGAGGAAAACTTATTATGGTTCTACTTGTCAGGATTCTCCAGAAAAAGAATAGGATATATATTGATAGATAGATATAGATAGATAGATAGATAGATAGATAGATATAGATAGATAGATAGATAGATAGACAGATAGATATTTTTTAGGGAATTTGCTCACACAATAGTGGGTGCTAGCAATTCCAAAATCCAGGGGGCAGTCCAGCAGACTGGACATTCCAGTAAAAGTTGATACTCCTGATTTGAATCCAAAGTCAGCCAGGAGAGAATCCCTCTTTTTCAGAGAACCTCAATTTTTTTCCTTAAGGCTATCAACTGATTGGATGAGGGCCACCCACGTCATGGATGGTAATTTCTTTTACTTAAATTCTACTGAGTTAAATGTTAATCACATGTAAAAAATACCTTCACTACAACCACTAGACTGGTGTTTGACCAAAGAACTAGTCACCATTCTCTAGCCAAGTTGACACATAAAATTAGCTATCATAGAACTACTAATGTAAAATAAATGTATGAATTGGTAGCTTGAAATAGAAGGACTTACAATGAAAATGAAGAGAAATAGGAGATAAACATTGGACATAGAATGACAGGACTTTGTCATTGAAAGTAGGCAAACGGAGGTGGAAAAAGAAATACATTTCTCTCAGGTTTCTGAATCAATAAATTGATGAATGATGGTGACTCTTACTTGGATAAGGAATACTGAAGGCAAGCAACTTGGCAGTTGAAGGAGATAATTACTTTAGGTTTAGGTAATTTGCGCTTGAGATGCAATACACAAAAATACTTTTGTCTAAAACACTAAATAAAGGACGAGAAATGAAAAATAAACGTAGTAGTCATCAGAATATTGAGGTCAACTAAGCTTCACAGAGGAAACATCATCCAGTTCCCTCAGTCTTCCTTAACAGGATGTGAGTCTGACCATGAACAAGTCTCTCAAACAGTTTGTTAACCCAGCTCCTGAGGATTTCAGGAGCGCTGCTCATTCCCACAAGCAAGTCACCTGTTTTGACCTAACAGAAGAATTCACAGGTTAGTCATCCTATTCTTTTAAGGGGTCTCCTATATCTAGGCTGGAACCAGAGACTAGGAACACGGGACAACATTTGTGGGTCCAAAAAGCCCATCACCAGCAGATAACCTTATTGAAAATAGCATATCTGCAATAATTTTACTGTCTGGTTCCGTTTGGTCATTTCCCTTCAGAATGTACTCAGTCATAACTATATGCTCATTTCAGGAAAAGATGCAATTAAAAACGGACACAGTCCTAAAGGTTCATAGGTACAATAACATAAACTTACAGCAGAGAACATCTTTTGAAAAGATATAAATAAATAAAGTGTTAAAATGATTTTAGAGATTAAGTATTTTCATGTTAACCAATTTGTGTTATTAATTAAAAGTTTTATTTTGTTTTATTAAATATTACTCACTATGGCCCTCTGATTTACAATTTGATATGAGAAAATCCACCCCGTACCTTTAGCTGCACACTGGCTAATGAAATGACATATGGATGACATATTTAGATAACAGACATTCAATTTCCTTTTATTATTATATTTATGGCAAATTATCACATAAAATCCTACAAAATAATGGGTTTCACTAACAAAACACTTTTCTAGCAAGCTCTTTCTTCAGAGCCCCCTTAATTTCATTGTTCCTGAGACTGTAGATGAGGGGGTTCAACATGGGGATCGCTACCATGTAGAATACGGACACCACCTTGTTCTGGTCAGTTGTGTAGCAAGACTTGGGCAGCACATAAATGAACGTGATGGTCCCATAGTACAGAGTGACAGCTGTGAGGTGTGAGGCACAGGTGGAGAAGGCCTTGTGGCACCCCTCAGTGGAGCGCATCTTCACGATGGTGATGAGGATGCAGATGTAGGAAACAGCTATGACAAACACTGTGGCCACAATGATGGAGCCAGCCACATATGAGGGGACAACTGCAGGAATACTGATAGCCAAACATGAGAGTTCAACTAAAGGAGCATAATCACAGAAAAAATGATTGACTCCATTTGGTCCACAGAAGACTAAAGAATAGACACCAGCAGTAAAAGCAAAAGCATTGAATAAACCACCTATGTAAGACACTATGAGTAACTGAACACAAACTTGTGTGGACATTTTGGTGGAATAAAGTAACGGGCTGCAGATTGCCATAAAGCGATCATATGCCATAGCAGCCAGAAGGAAGCATTCAGTTCCCCCAAAGAAAGCAACAGAACCAAGCTGCATGGCACATCCATAATAGGAGATGGTATTTCTCTCCACCAGGAAGTTTACAAGCATATTGGGTGTGACAGAAGATGATAAACCCATGTCAGCCAAAGCCAAGTGGCTCAGAAAAAAATACATAGGATGATGGAGCTGAGAAGAGATTCTGATGAGAATGATTGTGCTGAGATTGCCAGATACAGTCACCAGGTAGATACACAGGATGACAATGAAGAGAATGACTCGAAGTTTCGGATCGTCAGTTAAGCCCAATAAAATGAACCCTGTCATTTCAGTGTAGTTTCTACCCACCAGGGCATCCATGACACAACGTAGTCGATACCAAAATTCACCTGTGATGAAACATTACATTAAAGAAGCTGTAAATTTAGTCGTTTCATTTTCATTACTACACATAGAGATTATTAAAACAAATAAATTGTTAAAGCTAACTTTAAACTTTTTAAATTCAGAGTCCAGATTTTATATATTTATGTGTAATGAATCTTCTATATTTCAAAAGTTCTTTTTAGAAGAAAAGCTAGAAAACCTACTTCGAATAATATATTTTCCCTTTATATTACATATTTATAAAATGTACTTAAATTGGCTTTAAAACTAAAGATGAAAAAATATAAGCATTATGAGAATAACAAAAAGAAGCGGTATGTATATATTAAAAGTATATAAACATAGGATTATGTAATGGAGATTTGAAATAACTAACAGTTACTGAATATTTACTAAATGATACAGGCACAGGATGAAGAGTTATATATTTAGAGTTCTATTTTAATTTCCGTGAAATAATCTTAAGTACTTTAATTTTATTTATACATGAAGAAACTGACTTTGACAGTAAATCATTTATCTGAATTTACATAGCAAGTGATGGAATCAAGACGTGAATCCCAGGCAATCTGAATTCAGTCCATTCCCTTAGTAACTATGCTATAAAGGAAATTAAAAAATACTTACAATGAAGTTGAGTTTCTTGGACATGGGTGGATAATAAATGACCCTTTCTACTTTCTGAAACTATGTATAAAAGAAGTGCCTAGTTAACCACAAGTTAACAATTTCTATCAGTAAAACGAGACTATTTTCAAATGGAGAAATACAATTTGCCTGATCGGACAAAGATGAAATAGGAAGGAGTTGAAAATTAAGGTTATGAGAGAAGTCACCTATTGTAAATTTATTACAGATTTTTAATATTTACAATTAAAGTATTGTTTTGTCAAGTACTTTGAAATATCAATCTAATTATTATGCAAAAACATCATATGATTAATAACTAGGACAAAATTAAAGTACATTTATTCAAATAAATCAAATGATTTCCTAATGTAATTAACATTTTCTAATTTAAGTATTACAGAATGAAGTAATATTAGTTTCAACATAATACACAGCTCATTAAATTTCCAACCTAAAAAGTTAAGTATATCCAGGTTCACCTGGTGAATGGCCAGGTTGCCCTCACCTCCAAGTTTTCTGACTTTGTATTCTTTACTTAATCCAAAGTATTTGGTGGCCTGTAAGCTAAAGCATTCAGAAAAATAAACAAAGGAAGTCTTGCCACAAGATGTTTGCTAACAGTAAGTCCCCAAAGCATCTCAAAGCTACTAAATTTATGAACATTATGGCTGAATGCCAAGTTTAGATACTGTTGAAAAATCATGTAAGTTTCTGGTCTTACGGGTGGAAAAATGAGGAATTCTGGTGTCTTCATTTATGCTTGTTTATACACACTAAGAAGACTGGAGAGATCTAGGCTATTTCAGCTAGGGTTACCTGCTAGCAGACTGCTGGATTACATCTGCTTTGCTTCTCAGCTATGGCTGTGAGTACGGACACAGCTTTAAAGAATAAAATCTTCTCAAATGGTAAAAGAAAATCAATACATCAGATTAACTCACAAAAGACAAAATCTTACCCCTTG
>NW_025798596.1:0-3688 GCF_021613505.1 Equus quagga | reverse complement strand
ATAGATAGATAGATAGATAGATAGATAGATAGATAGATAGATAGATATAGATAGATAGATAGATAGATAGACAGATAGATATTTTTTAGGGAATTTGCTCACACAATAGTGGGTGCTAGCAATTCCAAAATCCAGGGGGCAGTCCAGCAGACTGGACATTCCAGTAAAAGTTGATACTCCTGATTTGAATCCAAAGTCAGCCAGGAGAGAATCCCTCTTTTTCAGAGAACCTCAATTTTTTTCCTTAAGGCTATCAACTGATTGGATGAGGGCCACCCACGTCATGGATGGTAATTTCTTTTACTTAAATTCTACTGAGTTAAATGTTAATCACATGTAAAAAATACCTTCACTACAACCACTAGACTGGTGTTTGACCAAAGAACTAGTCACCATTCTCTAGCCAAGTTGACACATAAAATTAGCTATCATAGAACTACTAATGTAAAATAAATGTATGAATTGGTAGCTTGAAATAGAAGGACTTACAATGAAAATGAAGAGAAATAGGAGATAAACATTGGACATAGAATGACAGGACTTTGTCATTGAAAGTAGGCAAACGGAGGTGGAAAAAGAAATACATTTCTCTCAGGTTTCTGAATCAATAAATTGATGAATGATGGTGACTCTTACTTGGATAAGGAATACTGAAGGCAAGCAACTTGGCAGTTGAAGGAGATAATTACTTTAGGTTTAGGTAATTTGCGCTTGAGATGCAATACACAAAAATACTTTTGTCTAAAACACTAAATAAAGGACGAGAAATGAAAAATAAACGTAGTAGTCATCAGAATATTGAGGTCAACTAAGCTTCACAGAGGAAACATCATCCAGTTCCCTCAGTCTTCCTTAACAGGATGTGAGTCTGACCATGAACAAGTCTCTCAAACAGTTTGTTAACCCAGCTCCTGAGGATTTCAGGAGCGCTGCTCATTCCCACAAGCAAGTCACCTGTTTTGACCTAACAGAAGAATTCACAGGTTAGTCATCCTATTCTTTTAAGGGGTCTCCTATATCTAGGCTGGAACCAGAGACTAGGAACACGGGACAACATTTGTGGGTCCAAAAAGCCCATCACCAGCAGATAACCTTATTGCAAATAGCATATCTGCAATAATTTTACTGTCTGGTTCCGTTTGGTCATTTCCCTTCAGAATGTACTCAGTCATAACTATATGCTCATTTCAGGAAAAGATGCAATTAAAAACGGACACAGTCCTAAAGGTTCATAGGTACAATAACATAAACTTACAGCAGAGAACATCTTTTGAAAAGATATAAATAAATAAAGTGTTAAAATGATTTTAGAGATTAAGTATTTTCATGTTAACCAATTTGTGTTATTAATTAAAAGTTTTATTTTGTTTTATTAAATATTACTCACTATGGCCCTCTGATTTACAATTTGATATGAGAAAATCCACCCCGTACCTTTAGCTGCACACTGGCTAATGAAATGACATATGGATGACATATTTAGATAACAGACATTCAATTTCCTTTTATTATTATATTTATGGCAAATTATCACATAAAATCCTACAAAATAATGGGTTTCACTAACAAAACACTTTTCTAGCAAGCTCTTTCTTCAGAGCCCCCTTAATTTCATTGTTCCTGAGACTGTAGATGAGGGGGTTCAACATGGGGATCGCTACCATGTAGAATATGGACACCACCTTGTTCTGGTCAGTTGTGTAGCAAGACTTGGGCAGCACATAAATGAACGTGATGGTCCCATAGTACAGAGTGACAGCTGTGAGGTGTGAGGCACAGGTGGAGAAGGCCTTGTGGCACCCCTCAGTGGAGCGCATCTTCACGATGGTGATGAGGATGCAGATGTAGGAAACAGCTATGACAAACACTGTGGCCACAATGATGGAGCCAGCCACATATGAGGGGACAACTGCAGGAATACTGATAGCCAAACATGAGAGTTCAACTAAAGGAGCATAATCACAGAAAAAATGATTGACTCCATTTGGTCCACAGAAGACTAAAGAATAGACACCAGCAGTAAAAGCAAAAGCATTGAATAAACCACCTATGTAAGACACTATGAGTAACTGAACACAAACTTGTGTGGACATTTTGGTGGAATAAAGTAACGGGCTGCAGATTGCCATAAAGCGATCATATGCCATAGCAGCCAGAAGGAAGCATTCAGTTCCCCCAAAGAAAGCAACAGAACCAAGCTGCATGGCACATCCATAATAGGAGATGGTATTTCTCTCCACCAGGAAGTTTACAAGCATATTGGGTGTGACAGAAGATGATAAACCCATGTCAGCCAAAGCCAAGTGGCTCAGAAAAAAATACATAGGATGATGGAGCTGAGAAGAGATTCTGATGAGAATGATTGTGCTGAGATTGCCAGATACAGTCACCAGGTAGATACACAGGATGACAATGAAGAGAATGACTCGAAGTTTCGGATCGTCAGTTAAGCCCAATAAAATGAACCCTGTCATTTCAGTGTAGTTTCTACCCACCAGGGCATCCATGACACAACGTAGTCGATACCAAAATTCACCTGTGATGAAACATTACATTAAAGAAGCTGTAAATTTAGTCGTTTCATTTTCATTACTACACATAGAGATTATTAAAACAAATAAATTGTTAAAGCTAACTTTAAACTTTTTAAATTCAGAGTCCAGATTTTATATATTTATGTGTAATGAATCTTCTATATTTCAAAAGTTCTTTTTAGAAGAAAAGCTAGAAAACCTACTTCGAATAATATATTTTCCCTTTATATTACATATTTATAAAATGTACTTAAATTGGCTTTAAAACTAAAGATGAAAAAATATAAGCATTATGAGAATAACAAAAAGAAGCGGTATGTATATATTAAAAGTATATAAACATAGGATTATGTAATGGAGATTTGAAATAACTAACAGTTACTGAATATTTACTAAATGATACAGGCACAGGATGAAGAGTTATATATTTAGAGTTCTATTTTAATTTCCGTGAAATAATCTTAAGTACTTTAATTTTATTTATACATGAAGAAACTGACTTTGACAGTAAATCATTTATCTGAATTTACATAGCAAGTGATGGAATCAAGACGTGAATCCCAGGCAATCTGAATTCAGTCCATTCCCTTAGTAACTATGCTATAAAGGAAATTAAAAAATACTTACAATGAAGTTGAGTTTCTTGGACATGGGTGGATAATAAATGACCCTTTCTACTTTCTGAAACTATGTATAAAAGAAGTGCCTAGTTAACCACAAGTTAACAATTTCTATCAGTAAAACGAGACTATTTTCAAATGGAGAAATACAATTTCCCTGATCGGACAAAGATGAAATAGGAAGGAGTTGAAAATTAAGGTTATGAGAGAAGTCACCTATTGTAAATTTATTACAGATTTTTAATATTTACAATTAAAGTATTGTTTTGTCAAGTACTTTGAAATATCAATCTAATTATTATGCAAAAACATCATATGATTAATAACTAGGACAAAATTAAAGTACATTTATTCAAATAAATCAAATGATTTCCTAATGTAATTAACATTTTCTAATTTAAGTATTACAGAATGAAGTAATATTAGTTTCAACATAATACACAGCTCATTAAATTTCCAACCTAAAAAGTTAAGTATATCCAGGTTCACCTGGTGAATGGCCAGGTTGCCCTCACCTCCAAGTTTTCTGACTTT
>NW_025798595.1:0-4335 GCF_021613505.1 Equus quagga | reverse complement strand
AAATATGCATTTATGCTTACTATGTTCCAGGAACTGGGTGAAAATTAAATACATGGGGAAAGAAGAAAGACACTGTAATGTCTGTATGAAGCTTCCAGCATTGTGGAGAAAACAATACTGATTCTGTAACTACGTGTGCACTGAGTATTCCATAGAAAATACACAGTTGTCTATGAGGGGTAACAGGTGTCCTTAATTTGGCTTCAGGGTTCAAGAAGGCTTCTGAGAGGATGGGAAACAACATTTAGGTTGGTACCTATAGCATAACTAGGCGTTACCCAGCTGAAGGGAAAAATACATTCAGGTAGAGTTAGTACATGTGAGAGGATGCTGAGGAAGGAAAGGATATGGATGTGTTTAAGGATTTTAAAAAGACCAATGACTGATTCTCAGAGTTTGGACATTAGAGATTGAGGGAAGAATGGAGAGAGAGAGAGAAATAATACATGGGCCATAGTCAGGACTTTGTAAGCCCTTTAAGAAGTGTTGCCTTTATTCTAAGATCTCTGGGTGATATTAACAAAATAATCTATTCAGACTTATTGTCATATTGGTGTACAGAGAATGAATTTGAAGAGAGTAAGGGAGGGAAGAGGAAAACTTGTTATGGTTCTTACTTGTCAGGATTCTCCAGAGAAACAGAATAGGATATATATTGATAGATAGATAGATGATAGATAGATAGATGGATAGACAGACAGATAGATAGATTTTTTTTTTTAGGGAATTTGCTCACACAACAGTGGGTGCCAGCAATTCCAAAATCCAGAGGGCAGTCCAGCAGACTAGAAATTCTGGTAAAAGTTGATACTCCTGATTTGAGTCCAAAGTTAGCCAGGGGAGAATCACTCTTTTTCAGAGAACCTCAGGTTTTTTTTCTTAAGACTTTCAACTGATTGGATGAGGGCCACCCATGTCATGGACGGTAATTTCTTTTATTTAGTCTACTGATTTGAATGTTAATCACATCTAAAAAATACCTTCACAGCAACCTCTAGACTGGTGTTTGACCAAAGAACTAGTCACCATTCTCTATCCAAGTGGACACATAAAATTAGCTATCATAGAACTACTAATGTAAAATAAATATATGAATTGGTAGCTTGAAATAGAAGAACTTACAATGAAAATGAAGAGAAATAGGAGATAAACATTGGACATAGAATGACAAGACTTTGTCATTGAAAGTAGGCAGATGGAGGTGGAAAAAGAAATACATTTCTCTCAGGTTTCTGAATCAATAGATTGACTGAATTATAGTGACTCTTACTTGGATAAGGAATACTGAAGGCAAGCAACTTGGCAGTTGAAGGAGATAATTACTTTAGGTTTAGGTAATTTGCACTTGAGATGCAATACACAAAAATACTTTTGTCTAAAACACTAAATAAAGGACGAGAAATGAAAAATAAACATAGTAGTCATCAGGATATTGAGGTCAACTAAGCTTCACAGAGGAAACACGATCCAGTTCCCTCAATCTTCCTTAACAGGATGTGAGTCTGACCATGAACAAGTCTCTCCAAGAGTTTGTTAACCCAGCCCCTGAGGATTTCAGGAGCACTGCTCATTCCCACAAGCAAGTCACCTGTTTTGACCTGACAGAAGAATTCACAGGTTAGTCGTCCTGTTCTTTTAAGGGGTCTCCTATATCTAGGCTGGAGCCAGAGACTAGGAACACGGGACAGCATTTGTGGGTCCAAAAAGCCCATCACCAGCAGATAACCTTATTGCAAATAGAATGTCTGAAATAATTTTACTGTCTGGTTCCATTTGGTCATTTTCCTTCAGAATGTACTCAGTCATAACTATATGCTCATTTCAGGAAAAAATGCAGTTAAAAATGGACACAGTCTTAAAGGTTCATAGGTACAATAACATAAACTTACAGCAGAGAACATCTTTTGAAAAGATATAAATAAATAAAGTGTTAAAATGATTTTAGAGATTAAGTATTTTCATGTTAACCAATTTGTGTTATTAATTAAAAGTTTTATTTTGTTTTATTAAATATTACTCACTATGGCCCTCTGATTTGCAATTTGATATGAGAAAATCCACCCCTTACCTTTAGCTCCACACTGGCTAATGAAATGACATATGGATGACATATTTAGACGACAGACATTCAATTTCCTTTTCTTATTTTACTTATTATCACATACAATCTTATAAAATAACAGGCTTCACTAACAAAACAATTTTCTAGCAAGCTCTTTCTTCAGAGCCCCCTTAATCTCATTGTTCCTGAGGCTATAGATGAGGGGGTTCAACATGGGGATCACTACCATGTAGAATACGGACACCACCTTGTTCTGGTCAGTTGTATAGCAAGACTTGGGCAGCACATAAATGAATGTGATGGTCCCATAGTACAGAGTGACCGCTGTGAGGTGTGAGGCACAGGTGGAGAAGGCCTTGTGGCGCCCCTCAGTGGAGCGCATCTTCAGGATGGTGATGAGGATGCAGATGTAGGAGACAGCTATGACAAACACCGTGACCACAACAATCGAGCCAGCCACAAATGAGGGGACAACTGTGGGGACACTGATAGCCAAACATGAGAGTTCAACTAAAGGAGCAAAATCACAGAAAAAAATGATTGACTCGATTTGGTCCACAGAAGACTAAAGAATAGACACCAGCAGTAAAAGCAAAAGCATTGAATAAACCACCTATGTAAGACACTATGAGTAACTGAACACAAACTTGTGTGGACATTTTGGTGGAATAAAGTAACGGGCTGCAGATTGCCATAAAGCGATCATATGCCATAGCAGCCAGAAGGAAGCATTCAGTTGCCCCAAAGAAAGCAACAGAACCAAGCTGCATGGCACATCCATAATAGGAGATGGTATTTCTCTCCACCAGGAAGTTTACAAGCATATTGGGTGTAACAGAAGATGAATAGCCTATGTCAGCCAAAGCCAAGTGGCTCAGAAAAAAATACATAGGATGATGGAGCTGAGAAGAGATTCTGATGAGAATGATTGTGCTGAGATTGCCAGATACAGTCACCAGGTAGATACACAGGATGACAATGAAGAGAATGACTCGAAGTTTCGGATCGTCAGTTAAGCCCAACAAAATGAACCCTGTCACTTCAGTGTAGTTTCCACCAACCAGGGCATCCATGACACAATGTAGCTGCTACCAAAATTCACCTGTGATGAAACATTACATTAAAGAAGTTGTAAATTTAGTCATTTCATTTTCATTACTACATGTAGAGATTATTAAAACAAATAAATTGTTAAAGCTAACTTTAAACTTTTTTTAATTCAGAGTCCAGAGTTTATATATTTATGTGTAATGAATCTTCTATATTTCAAAAGTTCTTTTTAGCAGAAAAACTAGAAAACCTACTTCGAATAATATATTTTCCCTTTATATTACATATTTATAAAATGTACTTAATTTGGCTTTAAAATTAAAGATGAAAAAATATAAGCATTATGAGAATAACAAAAAGAAGTGGTATGTATATATTAAAAGTATATAAACATAGGATTATGTAATGGAGATTTGAAATAACTAACAGTTACTGAATATTTACTAAATGATACAGGCACAGGATGAAGAGTTATATATTTAGAGTTCTATTTTAATTTCCGTGAAATAATCTTAAGTACTTTAATTTTACTTATACATGAAGAAACTGACTTTGACAGTAAATCATTTATCTGAATTTACATAACAAGTGGTGGAATCAAGACGTGAATCCCAGGCAATCTGAATTCAGTCCATTCCCTTAGTAACTATGCTATAAAGGAAATTAAAAAATACTTACGATGAAGTTGAGTTTCTTGGAAATGGGTGGATAATAAATGACCCTTTCTACTTTCTGAAAGCTATGTATAAAAGAAGTGCCTAGTTAACCACAAGTTAACAATTTCTATCAGTAAAACGAGACTATTTTCAAAAGGAGAAACACAATTTCCCTAATAGGACAAAGATGAAATAGAAAGGAATTGAAAATTAAGGTTATGAGAGAAGTCATCTATTGTAAATTTATTATAGATTTTTAATATTTACAATTAAAGTATTGTTTTGTCAAGTACTTTGAAATATCAATCTAATTATTATGCAAAACATCATACGATTAATAACTAGGACACAAAGTACATTTATTCAAATAAATCAAATGATTTCCTAATGTAATAACATTTTCTAACTTAAGTATTACAGAATGAAATAATATTAGTTTCAACATAATATACAGCTGAGTAAATTTCTGACCTAAAAAGTTAAGTATATCCAGGTTCACCTGGTGAATGGCCAGGTTGAACCTCACCTCCAAGTTTTCTGACTTTGTATTCTTTACTTAATCCAAAG
>NW_025798594.1:0-3688 GCF_021613505.1 Equus quagga | reverse complement strand
AAAGTCAGAAAACTTGGAGGTGAGGGCAACCTGGCCATTCACCAGGTGAACCTGGATATACTTAACTTTTTAGGTTGGAAATTTAATGAGCTGTGTATTATGTTGAAACTAATATTACTTCATTCTGTAATACTTAAATTAGAAAATGTTAATTACATTAGGAAATCATTTGATTTATTTGAATAAATGTACTTTAATTTTGTCCTAGTTATTAATCATATGATGTTTTTGCATAATAATTAGATTGATATTTCAAAGTACTTGACAAAACAATACTTTAATTGTAAATATTAAAAATCTGTAATAAATTTACAATAGGTGACTTCTCTCATAACCTTAATTTTCAACTCCTTCCTATTTCATCTTTGTCCGATCAGGGAAATTGTATTTCTCCATTTGAAAATAGTCTCGTTTTACTGATAGAAATTGTTAACTTGTGGTTAACTAGGCACTTCTTTTATACATAGTTTCAGAAAGTAGAAAGGGTCATTTATTATCCACCCATGTCCAAGAAACTCAACTTCATTGTAAGTATTTTTTAATTTCCTTTATAGCATAGTTACTAAGGGAATGGACTGAATTCAGATTGCCTGGGATTCACGTCTTGATTCCATCACTTGCTATGTAAATTCAGATAAATGATTTACTGTCAAAGTCAGTTTCTTCATGTATAAATAAAATTAAAGTACTTAAGATTATTTCACGGAAATTAAAATAGAACTCTAAATATATAACTCTTCATCCTGTGCCTGTATCATTTAGTAAATATTCAGTAACTGTTAGTTATTTCAAATCTCCATTACATAATCCTATGTTTATATACTTTTAATATATACATACCGCTTCTTTTTGTTATTCTCATAATGCTTATATTTTTTCATCTTTAGTTTTAAAGCCAATTTAAGTACATTTTATAAATATGTAATATAAAGGGAAAATATATTATTCGAAGTAGGTTTTCTAGCTTTTCTTCTAAAAAGAACTTTTGAAATATAGAAGATTCATTACACATAAATATATAAAATCTGGACTCTGAATTTAAAAAGTTTAAAGTTAGCTTTAACAATTTATTTGTTTTAATAATCTCTATGTGTAGTAATGAAAATGAAACGACTAAATTTACAGCTTCTTTAATGTAATGTTTCATCACAGGTGAATTTTGGTATCGACTACGTTGTGTCATGGATGCCCTGGTGGGTAGAAACTACACTGAAATGACAGGGTTCATTTTATTGGGCTTAACTGACGATCCGAAACTTCGAGTCATTCTCTTCATTGTCATCCTGTGTATCTACCTGGTGACTGTATCTGGCAATCTCAGCACAATCATTCTCATCAGAATCTCTTCTCAGCTCCATCATCCTATGTATTTTTTTCTGAGCCACTTGGCTTTGGCTGACATGGGTTTATCATCTTCTGTCACACCCAATATGCTTGTAAACTTCCTGGTGGAGAGAAATACCATCTCCTATTATGGATGTGCCATGCAGCTTGGTTCTGTTGCTTTCTTTGGGGGAACTGAATGCTTCCTTCTGGCTGCTATGGCATATGATCGCTTTATGGCAATCTGCAGCCCGTTACTTTATTCCACCAAAATGTCCACACAAGTTTGTGTTCAGTTACTCATAGTGTCTTACATAGGTGGTTTATTCAATGCTTTTGCTTTTACTGCTGGTGTCTATTCTTTAGTCTTCTGTGGACCAAATGGAGTCAATCATTTTTTCTGTGATTATGCTCCTTTAGTTGAACTCTCATGTTTGGCTATCAGTATTCCTGCAGTTGTCCCCTCATATGTGGCTGGCTCCATCATTGTGGCCACAGTGTTTGTCATAGCTGTTTCCTACATCTGCATCCTCATCACCATCGTGAAGATGCGCTCCACTGAGGGGTGCCACAAGGCCTTCTCCACCTGTGCCTCACACCTCACAGCTGTCACTCTGTACTATGGGACCATCACGTTCATTTATGTGCTGCCCAAGTCTTGCTACACAACTGACCAGAACAAGGTGGTGTCCATATTCTACATGGTAGCGATCCCCATGTTGAACCCCCTCATCTACAGTCTCAGGAACAATGAAATTAAGGGGGCTCTGAAGAAAGAGCTTGCTAGAAAAGTGTTTTGTTAGTGAAACCCATTATTTTGTAGGATTTTATGTGATAATTTGCCATAAATATAATAATAAAAGGAAATTGAATGTCTGTTATCTAAATATGTCATCCATATGTCATTTCATTAGCCAGTGTGCAGCTAAAGGTACGGGGTGGATTTTCTCATATCAAATTGTAAATCAGAGGGCCATAGTGAGTAATATTTAATAAAACAAAATAAAACTTTTAATTAATAACACAAATTGGTTAACATGAAAATACTTAATCTCTAAAATCATTTTAACACTTTATTTATTTATATCTTTTCAAAAGATGTTCTCTGCTGTAAGTTTATGTTATTGTACCTATGAACCTTTAGGACTGTGTCCGTTTTTAATTGCATCTTTTCCTGAAATGAGCATATAGTTATGACTGAGTACATTCTGAAGGGAAATGACCAAACGGAACCAGACAGTAAAATTATTGCAGATATGCTATTTGCAATAAGGTTATCTGCTGGTGATGGGCTTTTTGGACCCACAAATGTTGTCCCGTGTTCCTAGTCTCTGGTTCCAGCCTAGATATAGGAGACCCCTTAAAAGAATAGGATGACTAACCTGTGAATTCTTCTGTTAGGTCAAAACAGGTGACTTGCTTGTGGGAATGAGCAGCGCTCCTGAAATCCTCAGGAGCTGGGTTAACAAACTGTTTGAGAGACTTGTTCATGGTCAGACTCACATCCTGTTAAGGAAGACTGAGGGAACTGGATGATGTTTCCTCTGTGAAGCTTAGTTGACCTCAATATTCTGATGACTACTACGTTTATTTTTCATTTCTCGTCCTTTATTTAGTGTTTTAGACAAAAGTATTTTTGTGTATTGCATCTCAAGCGCAAATTACCTAAACCTAAAGTAATTATCTCCTTCAACTGCCAAGTTGCTTGCCTTCAGTATTCCTTATCCAAGTAAGAGTCACCATCATTCATCAATTTATTGATTCAGAAACCTGAGAGAAATGTATTTCTTTTTCCACCTCCGTTTGCCTACTTTCAATGACAAAGTCCTGTCATTCTATGTCCAATGTTTATCTCCTATTTCTCTTCATTTTCATTGTAAGTCCTTCTATTTCAAGCTACCAATTCATACATTTATTTTACATTAGTAGTTCTATGATAGCTAATTTTATGTGTCAACTTGGCTAGAGAATGGTGACTAGTTCTTTGGTCAAACACCAGTCTAGTGGTTGTAGTGAAGGTATTTTTTACATGTGATTAACATTTAACTCAGTAGAATTTAAGTAAAAGAAATTACCATCCATGACGTGGGTGGCCCTCATCCAATCAGTTGATAGCCTTAAGGAAAAAAATTGAGGTTCTCTGAAAAAGAGGGATTCTCTCCTGGCTGACTTTGGATTCAAATCAGGAGTATCAACTTTTACTGGAATGTCCAGTCTGCTGGACTGCCCCCTGGATTTTGGAATTGCTAGCACCCACTATTGTGTGAGCAAATTCCCTAAAAAATATCTATCTGTCTATCTATCTATCTATCTATCTATATCTATCTATCTATCTATCTATCTATCTATCTATCTATCTATCTAT
>NW_025798593.1:0-34993 GCF_021613505.1 Equus quagga | reverse complement strand
ACAAAAGACAAAATCTTACCCCTTGAAATAAGAATTTATTCCTTTTACAGCAATAAATCCAAAGTTGTCGTTGTTATATAGCAGCTGTGCTATCTTGTTGTTTGCCTTTGAGGATAAATCTCTGTAGATTCTAAATTTCAAATGTGAATTCAAAAGAACTAGGGATCATTACACATTCTCAAGTGCATACTGAGTAGTCCACTTCACACAGTCATAACAAATCTTTAAGGGTTCTGTCAATTCTCAAGTGATCCATTTTTTTTCTTTTTAGCTAGGTGTTGATACACTTTCATTTGATGAGTATAGGGAGCATAATATAACAAAATATCTCATAACCAAATGGTTCAAAATTTACTTTGATATTTCAGGTTAAGGACACTAAATCTCAAATATAAAAGAGTAACCTTAGCTTCATTCGTTCTACATGTATTCATTTCATAAGAGTTTTACATGGTACATGTAAGGCACTCATTAGGTGCTTTGGGAAATGGGGTGGAATGCCATGAAACTTGAATTTTAAATAACACAAATATTTAAGACATGTATACTTTTTTTCCAAGCAAAGAGTGTGAAGTGAATGAATATCTTTAAAATTCTATAGAGAACTATGAAGTGAAAAGAAGTTTGGATGACTTCCGGCTCAGATTTAGTCTACATGCCTCAAAGGGATGATTACCTGCTAGTGGTTTATTGGACTAGACGGATGATGGTACAAACAGCTTTCAGTGTAAACACAGTCTAGTTCTCTTGCTAATTCTAATTATAGAAAGTCCTATCTCACCCTCCTGATGCTCCCCCTTAAGGACTCTGCACTAATAATACCAACCAACTTTCATTCAGACCTTACTCTTTACCAAGCACCAAGCTTAACACTTTACTTGCATATTTTCATTTATTCCTCACAATAAATTGGTGAGCTAAGTATTCCTATTATCCTAATTTCACAGACAGAGAACTTAGGCTTACTTCAAGATACTTGTCCAAATGTGCTCAACTGGTTAAATTAAATCCAGGTTTAAAATTCAGGTCAGAGTAAATGCTGGAGTGTGTACTACTACCCTACACTACTGCTGTCGTCTAATCAACTTCAAGACCTAAGTGCTAAGTGATGACCACTGGTTCCCAACTAGTTGCTGATTCAGTTTCCTCTCCCCACCGTCAACACTCTGCCTAATTCCCTAAAACTGACTAGGCCTACAGTCTGTCCCTGACCCCAGGCCAGTACTCAGGACCCTAACTTTCTCTCATACTCTCACCAATAAACTGCTGTTGATCTTACTGCCTACATTCCTATCACATGAATCCACTTCTCTCCATCTCAAAACTACAATAGCTGTCCTATCTGACCTTCCTATATGCATTTTTGGCCTTGTATACAACAGCCAAAATGAGTTATTTATTAAAAGAATTTAATATTATTCATTTTTAGCACTGTCAAATAATAACATGCACTTAGTTAAAAGGGCTCTTAAGAGAAAACAATGGTCCTTTGCCCCATCCTTTACAAATCCAAAGTTCAACTGGAATTTCTCTCTATGTTCCTGCTACTTTTTGTATATATTTAATTTGAACGTAATTGATACAAGGAGAAAACCAGTGGTTTTTCCAAGTCTGAGAGGATCATTACAGATTTTTGTTTTGCTAGGTTCATTATAACAAGGTCAAAACAGAAAACCAGTGGGTTAAATATCACAAAAGAGAATAAATTTTAATTCAATATTGTTTTGTAAAGATAAAATAAAAATAATCATCTGGCAGCTAACAAGCAATAGAATGTGGTAGTATCAAGTTTAAAAGTAATATAACAATAAACCAGTAGAGTCAAAGTGGAATCCCACACCCAAGTTATTACAAATAAGGAATTCAACTCTATTCTAGCAAAGTAGAGAATAAATATAAATCTGAGCCCCCCAAAAACATGTTTTTAGTTTGTGTAAATAAAGATCATATATGTTTTCCAACTTTTTATTCATGTCTATATAACAAAATACAAGGGCTAGCTCAGTTCATTGTCACCTCAAAGTCTAATACTGAATAATTCAGTTTCTTAACCTTTCAAAGTTCTAACTATTATGATAAGTCCCCTGGTTGTAACTAAATTTTAGTCAAGACTGTATTAAATAATTTGGAGTTTAAAATTTTATTTCTACAGCTTATACCATTCTTCATTGGTCCAGAATTTTTATATATTCATCTATTGACGTTCTGCACACCTCCACAATTCACATTAATACATGCACACTCACTCACATATCTTCCACTCTTTCAATGATGTAGCTATAATGCAGATAGATCAATTAAATTTTAAAGTATTCAAATAATCCAAAAGAAGGCAAGAAGGGGAAGAGAGGAACAAAGCATAACTTGATAAAGGACATCCATGGAAAACATTCAAGTAACATCCTTAATGGTACAAAATTAAATGCTTTTTCTACTTAGATTGGGAAGCAAGAAGGCCCACTCACCCGAAATCTATTCAACAACTGACTGAAGGTCCTAGGCATTGCAATAGGCAAAAGTTATAAAATAAATAACAATCAGACAGGAAGAGGTAAAATTGTCTCTATGTGCACATGGCACATGTTTGGTGTTTTGTTTTTTTTTTTCCAAACTAAGGGGTATCTTTTTTTATTTTTTTATTCTAATAACATGGGTTTATAAGATGATATAAATTTCAGATGTACATCATATTTTGATTCCTGTGTAGATTACTGCATGTTCTATGTGATTGTTTGTTGTTGCTTTTATCTTCTACTTATGCATGAGATCATATGGTTTTTGACTTTCTCCCTCTGACTTATTCAGCTTAGCCTATCATCCTCAAGGTCCATCCGTGTTTTCACAAATGGCCAGATTTCATTGTTTCTTATGGTTGAGTAGTATTCCATTGTGCATATGTACCACATCTTCTTTATCCATTCATCCCTTCTTGGGCACCTAGGTTTCTTCCAAGTCTTGGCTATTGTGAATAATCCTGCAATGAACATAGGTGCGCAGGTATCTTTACACATTCATGTTTTCATGTTCTTTGAACAAACACCCAGCAGTGGTATGGTATGGTAGTTCTATTCTTAATTTTTTGAGGAATCTCCATACTGTTTTCCATAGTTGTTGCACCAGTTTGCACTCCCACCAGCAGTCTGCGAGGGGTCCCTTCTCTCCTCATCCTCTCCAACACTTGTTGTTTCCTGTCTTGTTAATTATAGCCATTCTGGCAAGAGTAGAGGTGATATCTCACTGTAGTTTTGGTCTGTATTTCCCTGATAGTTAATGATGTTAAACATCTTTTCATGTGCCTGTTGGCCATCTGGATATCTTCTTTGGAGAAATGTCTGTTCAGATCTTTTTCCCCTATTTTAACTGAGTGGTAGGTTTTTGGTTTCAAGATGTATGAGTTCTTTATATATTTTGAATTTTGACCCCTTATCAGACATATGGTTTGCAAATATCTTCTCCCAATTGTTATGTTGCCTTTTCATTTTGTTGATGCTTTCCTTGCTGTGCATAAGGTTTTTAGTTTGATGTAGTTCCATTGGTTTATTTTTTCTATTGATTCCCTTGCCCGTTCAGACATGGTTCTTGAAAATATGCTGCTAAGACTGATGTCCAAGAGCATACTGCGTATGTTTTCTTCTAGAAGTTTCATGGTTTCAGGTATTACATTCAAGTCTTTAATCCATTTTGAGTTAACTTTTGCGTATGTTGTAAGATAATGGTGTACACTCATTCCTTTTCAGGTGGCTATCCAGTTTTCCCAACACCATTTATTGGAGAGACTTTCCTTTCTCCATTGTAAGCACACCTGTTTACATGGAAGATTTTGAGAGATTTCTAAAGAATACACTAGAACTAAATGGCAAGGTTCTGGGATATATATGTCTAAAATATAAGAAATAAATTATATTTTAGATATTTGGAGTAAACAATTGGAAATTAAAAGCAAAACTTTGGGGCCCATGGGTGGCATAGCAGTTAATTTTGCATGCTCCCCTTTGGCGGCCTGGGGTTTTCAGTTCAGATCCCAGGCACAGACCAACACATCTCTTATCAAGCCATCCTGTGGCAGTCATCCCACATATAAAATGGAGGAAGATGGGCACAGATGTAAGCTGAGGGCTCATCTTCTTCCAAAAAGCCAAAAAATCCACTTACAACAGGTCAAAAAACACAAAATACTTAAGAATAAATTCATGAAAACTCACACAAGACCTCTTCACTAATAATTACAGAAGCCTCATGAAAGAAAATGAAGATCTAAATAGAGAGTGATACACCATGTTGATGGATTAAAAAACATATTATTAAAATGTCAATTCTTCAAAAATTGATGTGTAATTAATGAAATGCTTATTAAAATTATTTTAATAAGCTTTGCAGAGAGTGATAAACTACACCTGAAGTTTATATGGATATGTATAGTAAACAATCTTATAAAGGAAGAACAAAGTTGGACTATTTGCTATACATAGATTCAAGACATCATAAACCTTCAGTAATCAAGTCAGTGTTGTATTGATGAAAGGATAGGCATACAGATCAAAGAAGCAGAAAAGAGAGTCCAGAAATAGACACAAATATATATGATCAAATGAGTTTAGGCAAATGCTAAAGGCAATTCAATGAGGAAATAAAGTGTTTTCAACAAATGTTAACTGCAACAACAGGATATACAAGTGGAAAAAAATTTAAAAACCCTTACTTACACTATATATTAAAATTAACTCAAAATGTATCATAGCTATAAATGCAAAAGATTAAAAAGTAAAATTTATAGAGATAAACATGGGAGAAAATTGCTGCATTTTGGCAAAAATTTCACAAGAACTGCACAAGCACAAACCAAAAGTAAATATATATATATATATATATATATATATATATGCTTTTATGAGCTGAATTTGCTTACTCAAAAAATTCATATGTTGAACTCCTAATCCACAATGTGACAGTATTTGGATTTGGGGTTTTGGAGGGTAACAACGGTAATGAGGTCATGAGGGTAGGGCCCTGGTCTGATGGGATTAGTGCCCTCACAAGAAGAGGCACCAGAGAGCTTGCTGCCTCTCTCTCTCTAGGTGCAGACACTGAGGAAAGCTCATGTGAGCACACAGTTAAATAGCAGCAGCCTATAAGCCAGGAATGAGGCCTCACCAAAAACCAACCATCAAATGACACCAAATAAACGCAGGATGGATATAATATTTGTAGTGCATATATATGACAAAGGACTTTTATTCAGAAGAAAAGTTGGGAAATTGCAGTCTGTGGGCTGACCACCTGTTTGTGTAAATAAAGTTCTACTAGCACACAGCCATGCCTGTCTGTTTACACACTGTCTGCATCTGCTTTTGCACTACAATGACAGAGATGAGTAGTTGTGACTGAGATCATATGTCCTGTAAGCCTATAATATTTACTCTCTGGCCTTCAAGTAAATGTTGCCATGGGGCCGGCCCCTTAGCCAGGGGTTAAGTTCACATACCCAACTTAGGTGGCCCAGGGTTCACTGGTTCAGATCCTGGGCAAGGACCTAGCACAGCTCATCAAGCCAGGCTGAGGCGGCAAGCCACATAGCACAACTAGAGGGACCTACAACTAGAATATATAACTATGCACTTTGGGGATAAGAGGAAAATAAAAAGATTAGCCACAGATGTTAGCTCAGGGCCATCAAAAAAAAAAAAAAGAAAAAGAAAATGCTGCCAATCCTTGATTTAGAATATATAAAGAACTTATAGAACTCAATCAGAAGTAAAACAGGCAATTTAACAATAGATGAAAGATTTCAATAAGCACTTAAACGAGATACATAAGTGGCTAACAAGCAATGAGAAAATGCTAAATTACATTAACCATAAGGAAAATGCAAATTAAAATCCTAAAAATATATCACTAATCTCCCACTAAATGGCTAAATTCAAAGAAGTCTAACAATATCAAATGTTGGCAAGGTTTTGAAGCATTTGGAACTCTCATGATAACAAGTGGGAATGTAAAACAGTACAACCACTTGGAAAATGGTTTGAAAATTTCCAAAATCTTAAGTACATCTCTTAGCAATCCCACTACAAGGTGTTTACCGTAGTCAAATGGAAATATATATCCACAGAGAAATGACTCCAATATTCATAACATCTGCATTCACAATAGCCCCAAACTGGAAACAACCCCAAAGCCCACCAATTAGTGAGTGCATAAAAAAACATGGTATATCATATAATGAAATATGGCTCTGTGTTAAAAAGAAACTGCTGATACACACGTTATAAACGAATCTCAAAATAATTCTACTCAGAGATAGTCACATGAAATAGTGTACATATCATTCTCATTTTACAGAATTCCAGACAAAACACACTAATCTATATTGTTTAAAACCAAATCAGTAGTTGCCTGGGGCCAGGATCAGAGGGAAGAATGGATTGCAAAGAGGCATAAGGAATCACTGGGAGGTATTGGAATACTCTTTTGCTTGATTGAGGCTGTGGTTTCATGATTTGTATACAACACACAAATATGATGAAACTGTATACTTTACATGTGTATTTGTTATGCTTCAAAAAAGATTAAAAAAAAAAAAACTCTGCGTAGTGGGATCAGCAATATGGTGGCATAGGAAGCCCAGGACCTTCCTTAACCCCTCAAAAACACCAATTCAGCAACAATTCACAAATTATCTTTGTTAAAAATCAGAAAATAATTGAAAGTTTCCTGCACCCTGGGAAAATTCAAAACCAGACTCACTGAAACGGGTAAGGAGACTTGAGACATCCTCTCACCAGAGTTCCTGTCCCCAGCACAGCGCCATGCTATCAGGAGACACCCCGTAGTTCCCCAGGTAAGGGAAATGGTTGATTCATGCAGCCAGTGCCCCGACGTTTCCAAGAGAGCTCAACAGAGGACTGATTTCTGTCTTACGGATCTTGGAGCTCTGATAAGTCAGGTACTGTCAAGCCACCCAGGAGAGAACAGACGAAGTGGCTTGGGTTGGCAGACACCATTGATCCTTTCCCGGGCTCAGCACAGAGCTATCAGACGAAAACCACAACTGCCTGCTTTCCTGTGGAGGGAAAATGTTGGGAGGGGCCCCCAGAACCTCTGACCAGACTACTGGTGGTATAAAGAGGTCAAGGAATTTTGAGGTTACGTTGTCCACATGGCTATAGTAGGTGTGAAGTGGTGCATCATTGTAGTTTTGAATTTCATTTCTCTAATGTCTAATAATGTCCAGCATCTTGGCATGTACTAATTAATCCTTTGTATCTCTAATTTGGTTAAAAGTCTGAGTCCTTTGCCCATTTTTCAATTGGATTATTTGTATTGAATTGTGAGTTCTCTTTATGATTCTAGATACAAGTCCCTAGTCAGATATGTGATATGCAAATATTTTCTCCTATTCTGTGTGTTATTTCTTCACCTTCTTGATAGTTTCCTTTGAAGCACAAAAATTTTAACTCTAATGAAGTCCGATTTATCTAGTTTTTCTTTCATTGCCCTTGCTTTTGATATCATAACTACAGATCCATTACTAAATCCAAGATCATGAAGACTTACCTCTATGTTTTCTTCTAAGAATTTTACAGTATATTAGCTCTTATTGTAGGTCTTTGATCCACTTGGATTAATTTTTGTAACAGTGTGAGAGAATGATCCAAATTTCTTCTTCTGAATGTGGATATCCTATTGACCCAGCACCATTTATTGAAAGGACAATTCTTTACCCGTTGAAAGTTCTTGGCACCCTTGTTGAAAATCTGTTCACCATAGGCACATGAGTGTATTTATGAACACTCAATTCTATTCCTTTCATTTGCATATCAACCATAGGCCAGTACACACTGTTTTGATTACTGCTGCTTTGCAGTAAGTATCAATATTGTGAAGTGTGACTCCTCCTACTTTGTTGTCATTTTTCAAGATTTTGGGGGCTATATTGGGTGGCTTACATTTCCACACAAATTTTAGAGTCATCTTGTCAACTTCTACAAAGAAGCCAGTTGGAATTCTGATAGAGACGGTGTTGAACCTGTACATCAATTTGGGGAATATTGACATCTTAACGTTATTAAAGATCCATGAATATGGGATGTTTTTTCATCTATTTAGATTTCCTGTCATTTCTTTCAGCAATGTTTTGTAATTTCTAGAGTACAAATTTTGTATTTCTTTTGTTAGTTTATTCCTAAATATTTTACTTTTTTGGATGCTATTGCAAATGAGATTTTCTTTATTTCATCTTTGGATTGATTATGGCTAATGAAAAGAATTATAATTTATTTTTATAATTATTTTGCATCCTACAAACTTGCTGAGCTTATTCATCAGTTCCTATAGTGTTTCATGTATTTCTATATCTTTCTATACAACATTGTGTTGTTTGCAAACACAGATAGTTGTACTTCTTCCTTACCAATCCAGACGACTTTTCTTTAATTTTCTCTCTAATTTCCCTGGGTAGAACTTTGAGTACAATGTTGAATAAAAGTGGCAAGAGCAGACATCCTTGTCTCTTTGCTGATATTAGGGGGAAAACACCCAGTCTTTGGCCATTAAGTATTATGTTAGATGTGGGTCTTTCATAGATGCCTTTGATTAGGCTCAAGAAGTTCCTTTCTATTAATGGTTTGTTGAGTGTTTCTAGGACGAGCAGATGTTGAATTTTGTCAATGGATTTTCTACCTACATTGAGAAGATCACATGGGTTTTGGTTGTTATTATGTTATATGGTATAAACATAATTGAATTCAAGATGTTAAACTACCCTTGCTTAACTGGGATAAATCCCACTTAGCTGTATGTAAAATTCTTTTTGTATGTTGCTGAAATCACATTGCTGCTATTTTGTCAAGCATTTTAACATATGTATTCCTGAGATATTGGTCTGTAGTTTCTTTCCTTGTAATATCTTGGTATGGTTCAGGATCAGGGTAATAATGGCCTTATAGAATGAGTTGGGAATTGTTCCATTCCTTCTGATTCCTTGGAAGAGATTGTGAGGAACGGGTATTAATTCTTTTTTAAATTTTCAGCAGAATTCAGCAGTGAAACCATTTTTGCCTGGGCTTTTCTTTATGGATAGTATTTTTGATTAATAATTCATTCTCATTAATTGTTTCAGTCTATCCAGATTGTCTATTACTTCTTAATGAGTTTTGGTGGCTTGTGACTTTCTAGGAATTCACTCGTTTCATCTTTTATCTAATTGGCCTACAATTTTTTACAGTATTCCTTTCTAATCTTTTATTTGATTACGATGGCACTAATGTCATGTCTTTCATTTCTGATTCTAGCTATTTGAGACCTCTTTCTACTTTTTTTAAGGCTTTATTTATTTATTTTTTTTACAGCAGGTTTAAGTTCACAGCAAATTGGGAGGAAGATTCAGAGATTTGCAATATGCCCTCTGGCCCTATATATGGATAGCCTCCCTCATTATCAACATCCCTCATCAGAGTGGTACATTTGTTAGAAGTAATGAACCTACTTTGGACACATCATAGTCACCCAAAGGCCACAGTTAGCTTCAGGGTTCACAGTTAGTGTTGTATATTCTATAGCTTTAGACAAATGTCTAATGACATATAGCCTTCATTATAATATCATAGAAGTATTTTCAGTGCCCTGGAAGTGAAAAGGACAGGCCACAGAGTAAAAGGTACATGGGGGTGCGAACAAAACACATGTACCACTATCGTAATCCTGCCCCACATGTTAATGGACTTGCTCTCAGACAGTAGGACCATTTCTCTTTCTGTGTGTGCCACACAGATGATGATCTTTTTTGGTTTTGGAGAAAACAAGCATTTCTTGGCTTCCATGTCCTGTGACCATTACATTGCCATTCACAACACACTGTACTACACCATCCTAATGAGCCAAAAGTTCTGCTTCCAAATCATGATGGCCTTTTGTATCACTGGGATTGTGGTATCTCTGGGCATTGTCATCATAGTATTCAACTTATCTTTTTGTGGCTCTAACATTATCCAGTGCTTTTTTGGTGACATCACTCCTGTGGTCTTCTTGGCCTATGATTACACCTTTTTTTAGAAAATGGTTCTTCTTGCATTTACTGCCTTTGTGTTGCTGGACACCTTTATTTTAATTATAACCTCCTATGTCTTTAATGTGCCCATAGTTGTGAAGATGCTTTCTGTCAAGGGGAAGTATAAGGCCTTCTCAACTTGCTCCTCCCACATCACTGCGGTGTCCATACTTTGTGGATTTACTTGCTTTGTCTATTTGTGGCCCAATGACAGTGATTCATTCCATGAAGGTATGCTGATGGCTGTGATGTATGTAGTGCTGATACCTCTGCTTTCCCCATTGTTTACAGTCTAAGAAACAAAGAAATGCAGATAGCCCCAAGGAAAGCACCAGGTAGTCTAATTATGGTCTTCCTTCAGATGGCAAATAAAAGAGCTCAGAATGTTTAAAAATACAGAGTATTGATAAATAAAAGTGGAGTACTTCCAATAAAAATCATCACTTTCTGTAGAGAGCAATAAAAGTATTTTCCAATTGCCTGATATGTCTTAGTATAATGCTTTTCCTACTACAAAACCAGATGTAGTTTCAAAATATTTTTAATGTTATTATTCAAAATATTTTTAATGTTATTATACATATATGTGTATACACATATGTTTGTAGTAAATGTGTCAAAAATGGTTTGGAACACTGTATTTTCATAACTTGATTGCCTTTAGGGAAAGAAGAAAATTATACTAGAAAGGGCAGAAGAAAGAATGAAAAAGAGAGGGACAAAAGAGAGAGACAGAGGGAGACAGAAAGAGAAAGAGAGTGAGAGAAAGGGAGTAGAGAGAAAGGTCACTAATTTACTTAATCAAAAAAGAAAGAGAATGCATAAACATAACAAGTTTAGAGCTGAAATGAGAGGATGACCATAACACCGAGAAACTTAAAAGAATGTTAAGAAAATACCTTGTTCAAGTCTGTTCAAACAAATATAGAAACTAGATTAGCATGAGTGAACTTACGGAAAAAATTTAACTGACAGATACACACTTTTGACATATGAAATTCTACGGAAGATATAGAAGTCTGTCACAGAGCTGTTCTTCCATCTCCAACCAAGGGATTAGGCTAGTGACAAGAGATTTTCACATATTGAGTTATATAGGGTCGAAGCTAATTTGGCTTGAACTAAAGAAGCCTGACTTAGGCCTATCAAACATATATTGTACATCTTTAACCATTAAAGTAAATAATGCACTCTCTTAAAAGTACCTAAAAGTAAAGTACATTAAGTCATGGCTTTACAGACACCCTCATAATCTACTTTCACAATGTTATAAACTATTATGACCTCAATAAAATATTTTTAAAAATTAATTGAATTGTTTAATGCTGCTAGGAATAGTTCCTGTTTGCCCCAGGTGAAACTTGACAAGATATTTAAAAAGATTTAGTAACACAATTGCTACTGCTCCATCATATACGTTAATTAACCCACTTGCACTGGAGAAGATGATTTTAGGGATAAAGCAATATTTTTGGAAACTTTCTCCCCCAGTGGTTCATAAAACATATGCTCTTTGTACTATATGACCTAAATACCATTCTGGGAAAACACTTCATGAGTCAAAATGTCACTTTTCCCTTCGTAAGGGACACTTTGAGGTATGACAATTGAACTTTGTTCAAATGCCACCATCTCAGGGATATAAATATACCTTAGTAATGACTTCTGTATTCTCATGTTGGGTTGAGGCCTTTCCTTGCAGAAGAGCAATGGCTTTAGCACTAGCCAAGTTATTATTGGAAATGATAATTCCTGTTTGAGGAATTCCTTCCAAGTTTTATCATCCTTGATCCCCAAGATTGGTGGAAAGAGGTAACAGCACACTCAAAACTCTACTGGAAAACTTTCAAGAGCTTTAATCTCTCATGGCCAAAAGTTGTTCTCCTAGTACTTAACAATATTAAATCTACACCTTTTGGTAAACATCAGCTGTCCCCTTTTGAAATAATAACAGGACAGCTAATGCAATCAGATGGGGAAATGTATGAAACAACTTTGATTAAGGGAGATACATTACATTATTCTCAAGGTCTCATTGAGTTGTTTATGAGAAATGAAAAGTTGGTAGCTGATTCCTTTCACAGAGGTCTCCCAGGAGATAAAGACCTTCAGGGTCATGGACTACAACCTGGATATTTTGTTTATTAGAAGAGGCATAAAATAAAAGAGTCTCTGGTGCGACATTGGAAAGAACCATAATAGGTTATTTTAATAAATTCATGCACTGCAAAATTAAAGGTCATAGACTCATGGATTCACTTTTCTCATTTAAAAAGTTGCCTCCACCTAAATAGGTTTCAACTCTTGTTTCTGAAACATGACTTCAACTGACCAAGGCAAATACCTCCAAACCACAATGAGAAGATGGCATCTGTTGTAGAAAGCTGCCCCAGGACTCCAGACAAGGCTTATTTCCAACCTTATATATCTCCTCATATAACCCCTTTAGTGTAAGACTGGCATGCAGGCTAGAGTGATGATTGCTCAATGGATTGAGATAGTTGATCAGTCTTATAACTCTGGATGAATTTCTTTTTCTGATAAAGACTATGCTTAAAACTCATTCTAATAAACACATCATTTTAAGTATTAAATTTGTTACCATTGTTATAAGCAATGTAGTCAAAGGAAGGCATGTAAAAGCACATGTACAATGTTTGTGCAATAGTGTAAAAGTAATGGACAAACTACATAACCTATGAAACTCTACCCCTGTTAATATATACCTCTATGCTTGTCCACTATATCCAAATATTTCACCCCAACGTGGATAACCAGACAAATAAATGAAATAAAAGCCTAGCACTGAGGGTTATGATGAACACAGGGCAGGCAGCAACTACCCTGGCACCTAGGGACAATATCTTTATCATCAATGCTTTCTACCAAAAGATTCTTTATCTAAAGGGAAAAATGACAAGATAATTTCACATCTTGAGGGATATGGGATCAAAACTTCTTCTGCTTGAACTAAAAAAAGGCTGATTTATAGCCTATCAAACATACATTGTACATCTGCTTTAACCATTAAAGTAAAGAATGCACTCTCTTAAGATAAGAATGCATACTTCCCCACCTATGCCAGTATCATTAATGCCATATGCCCTAGTGGTAAGGCCCATATGATCCATTTCCAGACATCAAGATCATGTTCACCTGCTAATTTGTAACTGAATACTTCTTTGAAACTTTGATTAATATGTATCCTGGGCAGGTTTAATGTATGTTCTTTGTTCTAAAAATGTATAAGACTGTACTTAAAATCATACTTCTCCAGAACACTTTCTTCCTTTCTGAAACTGCCTTCCTGGACTATAATTCTCACCCTGGCTCAAGTAAAACTTTATCTCTCTTATCTATAGAATGCTTGTGGGTTATTTTTCACTGACATTGTTTTCACAATTACCTTCAGTAACTTCTCAAAAACAAATAATTCAAATCATATTTAAATTAAGTTAGAGCACAGATAAAGATAAATATTTTCTAACTTATGAAACCCACAGAGGTGGTGGGTATACTGTGTAACTACAATCTGATTGAGGCCACCGTGTGAGGTTCCCACATGGATTTTGTAAGATACTAGATGCACATCTAATGGTTGTCCGAGAAGGGCACATTTGCTTCTCAACTCTATTGAGAGAAGTGGCTCAGTCTCCTATTCTACAGGCACCAGCACACAATATGGACATTCTCATACCTTCTTACCATATTTCTAAATCACTTATTTGCATCTTCATGACAAAACATTTCCTTCATTGACACCAATATTATCCAGCTATGAAATAATATGCTATTGTCCTTTGAGTCCTTTACTAATCACCCAGTTTCTTCTCCTCATTTGTTAAAGACTGCCACCAGCTTCTCAGTCCTTTCCCCACCTCAGTCCTTCAGTCCTGCCACAGTGTTGGTAATGGCATGCACCATGTGGATGGAACATTAGACAATGTGACTTCAAAGTAGCTAGATGTCCTTACAGCATCTAATATCTTCCACAATCCATGTGAGAACCTCACACAGCAGCCTCAATCAGATTGCAGTTACAACATGTACCTACCAGCTCTGTGGGTTTCATAAATTAGAAGCTACTTATCTTCATCTGTGCTCTAACAATTTAAATATGATTTGAATTATCTGTTTTTGAGGATTTAATGTAGGTAAGTGTGAAACAATGTCAATGCAAAATAACCCATAAGCGTTCTATAGACAAGAGAGATAAGGTGAGTTTTACTTGAGCCAGGGTGAGAATTATAGCCCAGGAAGGCAGTTTTGGAAAGGAAGAAAGAGTTCTGAAGAAGCATGATTTTCAGTACAGTCTTATACATTTTTAGAACAAAGAACATACATTAAACATGCCCAGGATATATAGTCATTAAAGTTTCAAAGAGGTATTCAGTTGCAAATTAGCAGATCAACATACCCAGGTTGAGTTAAGATGAAGAGGTAGATGATGTAGTCTGTGAAACATTGATGGGTGGAGTGCAGAGAATATTCCAGAATGAAAGTAAAATATCTTGAGAGAACCCCCAGCAAAAAAAGAAGAATCCAAAGAAAGGAAGCATGGAGTTGTGTTGGAGTGAGTGCAGGTGAGGAGAGCTCCCAAAGGGCTTGCAACTGGGATTCAAATCACAGCTACATTGACTGTAGGTAATGTCAGAGCCTATTGGGTCTCCAAGTCTCATTCTTGGTTCAACATTGAATCATAATTTGGTGGCAGATTCTCTGACCACCCATTTCACAAACTTCAGCATTCCATTTTCACAAACGTCCCCTACTAAGAGTTAAATCCTTAACCTCCTCATATAATTATTTTAACTTTTTCATTTCATTAATTATTTTGGGTTTCCATCTTGGACCATGTCTACGTTTTTTACATCAGCATCAAGGTCCAATTCTCAAAAGGCTAAAAACCAGAGCTATGAAGAAAACGAAATTTTTCTTAGTACTCTGGTTTTTCATTTGCTAATTTTATATATCAAGTGGATCATACATAAACAATACATTAAAATATCTTTGGATCAAAATAGAAGTTTTATTTTTTATAGACGTACTAATTTTCAGTAAGCCTCTGATTCATGTTTTGATTATTAGGTATATTTAATTAATTGAAAAGTTAAACATGTAAACAGCTTGTTAGCTATAGCCAAGCATTCTTTCCAAGTCATAAACTGCATTTTCAAAATAACCAAAATGTATTTCTATTCCACTCTTCTCAAAAATAGGAAAACATATTCAGTCAAAGGTTAATCATAAAAAAACTATAAATTTTACTTCTAGGAATTTCAGGAGGTTGTGTGACCTATAATGATAGGTGAAGGAGATATCTGAATAGAAGTGGAACTCAGCTGGTTCTAGAGATCAGGGGACTTATATACAAGAACAGCAAACTAAAGAAATTGTGGGCTGGTTTGGAGGACAATAAAACCAATCCTCAAGTAGAGAGGTACAATAAGAAACCAACTTCATATATTTTAAGTCACAAAAGCATGTTTTACGTTATTCCAGGGATGAAGTCCTAAACACCACTCATACCTTCACTGCCTTCGATTGGTTTTTAATCCATCTCCTTTCCCTGAATCTCAATTTGTCTGCTTTCATAGCATGGGGTTTGTGTACATGTTTGTGTCCCACAGATTGTGATGTTCTAAATTCCAGTTGCAAATAGGAAAACAAGAATTTACCTGGAAATTGAGTTGGGGGTAAAAAGCAAGGAAGAAGGAAATGGAGGAAAGAATAATTAGAGAGGAAGGAAGCTGTAAGTAAGTTAAGGAGCTAGGGAATGAGAGAAGATAAATGTGAAGAGGAAGAAAAGAGAGAAATCCATTGTTGACACCTCAACTGACACAACGCTTTATGCCCTACATCCAGGAGATTTGCCCTATTGGTCAATTCTCTAACAACATGCTAAGTTCTTCTCTTAAGATCTTCATTACCCATTCTAATTCTTACATTGAGCCCCTGGAATAGGTATTATTATAATTATTATTATTATTATTATTATTATTATTATTATTATTATTATTCCTGTTTTGTAGATAAGGAAATTAAGACTCAAGAAGTCAAACCATTTGCCCAAATCAAACAGTTAATAACTAGAGGAGCCAAAATCTAATCCAGCTCTTCCAAAAACTAGCCTCTATACAGGACATTCCAATCTGGAGCTCACTTCAGACATGAAATCCCTTATGGCTTACAGCAGAGAGGATGACTGTCTATATATGAAGAAAGAGTCCTGGTGTCTGGACAGAGAACTTTGAGAGTTGTTACTAAGAAAAATGAGCAGCAATTTAACAGTAATTTTATATTGGTTGGCTCTAATAACACTAAGAAACAGGGGATGGAGGAAAAAAGACATGAGGGAAAAAGGAAAGGAAGGGTGAGGGAAGGATCCAAAGAAAGAGAAGATAAATGTGAGGAGGAAGAAAAAAGTCATGAAAAAACAATTATTAAGATTTACCCCTATGTTTTCTTTTAAGGGTTTGAGAGTTTTAACACTTACATTTAGATCTACCCTCCATTTTGACTTAATTTTATATATGGAGTGAGGTAAGGGTGTAACTTCATTCTTTTACGTGTGGATATCTAAGTGACCTACCACATTTGTTGAAATTACTCTTCAATGCTTATTGAGTGGTTCTGGAACTCTGTTTGGAAATCTATTGACCATATGCACATGAGTTTAATTATTCACTCTGAATTCTGATCCATTGATTGATATGCCTTTCTGTAGACCAGTACATACTATCTTGAATATTGCTATGTACTAAGTTTTAAAATTAAGAAATGTCAGTCTTTCAACCTTCTCTTTCTTTTTAAAGATATTTTGTCTATTCTGGATCCTTTGTAATTCTCTATGAACTTTAGAATCAACTTGTCAAGTTCCACAAAGAAGCCACCTGAGATTCTGTTATGGATTTTGTTCAATGTTTACATCAATGTTGGAGTTTGGCCATTTTAACAATATTCTGTTCTCTGATCCATGAACACAGGGTGTTTTTCCATTTATTTTGGTTTTCTTTCATTTTCTCAACAATATTTTGTAGTTCTCAGGGCATACATTTTACTCCTGTTTTAGTAAATTTTTCCTAAATATTTTACATTTTGATTCTATTAATGGGATTGTTTTCTTAATTTCATTTTTACATTGCTCATTACTAGTATACAGATATACAATTTTTATATATTAGTCTTGTATTCTACAACATTGTTGAGCTCGTTTGTTAGTTCAATGAACTATTCATACACACAAAAATATGGATAAAGTTTAAAAACATTATGCCAACTGAAATAACATTACAGAAAAAAAGGCATATCATTTGACTCCATGTTTGTGAAAATCTATAACTAAGTCATGGTAAAATAATCATCATCATCATCATCATCATCATCATCATCATACAATGGGTGTCTCTGTAGGATACTAACTAAGTCTGAAAAGAAAAGGTCATAGGGGAACTTCATGAATGAATAGCAAAGATCTATATCATGATAGGTGCATGGGTTACATAGGTGTATTCATTTGTCAATACCTAATAATTGTACCCATAAGATTAGCATATTACTTTATGTAGGTTTTCTATAAAGCAAAATGTGACAAGTATTGGCCTCTAGCTATTAATAGATTGGCAGAAGCATTTTGAGTGAAGGATGCTATTGTATGCAATTAATGGAAGGCAAAATGTTTTCCAGTGGACGTTGTAGGAATAATAATGACCCCCTAAAGGTGTCCACATCATAACCCCAGAAATGAGAATATGTTAAGTTTACATGGCAAAGAGGGATTAAGGTTGCAGATGAAATTAATGCTGTTACTCAGCTGACACTAAAATAGAGAGATTATTCTGTATTATTCAGTTAGGCTAAATATAATCACAAGCATTGTTCAAAGTAGAAGAGGGAAGCTGAAGAGTGTCAGTTGAAGTTGTGACTAGAAAAGGAAGATGCAGGGAGATGTAACATCACTGCCATTGAGTATGAAGGAAAGAGACCACAGCCAAAGACTGTGAGTGACCTCTAGAAGCTGGAAAACCCAAGGAAATTGTTTATTCCTGAGAACTTACAGAATGAAGTCCCAGCCTTCCAACTCCTTGATTTTAGCCCAATGAGACTCATATTGGACTTCTGACCTCTGGACATATAAAATAATAAATTTGTATTGCTTGTAACCACTAGCTTTGTAGTAATTGGCTCCAGGATCAATGGAAAGCTAAAGCAATGTGTTGTCTAATGTAATAGTGAGAAATACCACTCCTCCCTCCACTCCCTTGGAACCTGGAACCATGCATTCTGTCTCCTTTTTTTAAAGCACATTTCTCATTCTGTCGGACAGAAATCCCAACTTCCAGGTATTATCTCTCAGCTGGCACAATAACCAAGCATTCAACAGGCCAGATGGAAGGGGTCAAATGTAATCAAGCTGGCATCAGCTAGCCAGTTGAACTCCTGGGCAACTGTACTGTCCCAGGATCAAATTGAAGTATTTTGTTGGCAGATTGGCACTCAGCAATGGCGGTAGACAGATCAATTGGGAGGATGTGAAGCCCAGAGAAGAGTTAATCTGGAGAATTTTCAGTATCAGAGGCAATAGGAATAGAAGGGAAAAAAATTGGTTCAATAGACATTCAGCAGTGTGTACATATATTCCCAAGATTAAAATACCCTAATAAAAAAATCCTAACTTATTCACCCTGACAGGAGTTAGGTCCTGGCAATTAGCTCCCAGTGGGCTGCCCTCTGGGGACTAGTTCTACAGTATTTGGTGGAATCGATTCCTGAAATGGAAGAAGTACTAGCAAAAGGGGGTTTTCAGATATCTTCTGAGTTGAGTGGATGAAGCTCATTTGCAGAGGTACGTACTGTGGGAGGGATATTATTTGTCAGGTTTGGGTCAAAGGACAATAGAAGCTTTTCAACCAGCAGTATCACTGGTTTCAACCCTTAAATACTCTGTAGAATATAGATACCACCTCTATCAGATGATGAGATCTTGGATACCAACATTACCCTTTATTTCCCATTCAAGGAGTCTCAGATGCTTCCAGATGCTAATTCAGAAGACTGAATTCAAAGAGAATACAACTTATTTGAAAAGGTATTACCTATAGGTACAAGAATGGTAAGTGATAGAAGGAGGAAGCAAATCATTATTTATATTTTTTTGGTAATATGGGAACTAGATGTTCCCATCTTAGTGAATCCATATTTATTTTTTACACTGAAAATTTTCTTGAGAATGACATAATGAAATTTATGAGTTTAGGATACTATGAATATAAAGTGAAGTTTACTTGGTACATTGTCCATTCATCTTCAGAAGAGGTCCTCATTTTACAGTCTTTATTATTAAAATCTGATTGATTCAGGACAATCAATGTTTTCTAGCCATCAGTTTTCCCATGGCCTTTTTAACCTCCTTGTCCCTCTTACGGTAGATGAGGGGATTCAACTTGGGGATCACAGCTGTGTACAACACAGACACCACTATGTTTTGTTCAGCTGAGTAGTTGGACTTGGGCATCACATAAATGAATGTAATGGTCCCAAAGAACAGAGTGGCAACTCTGAGGTGGGAGGTGCATGTGGAGAAGGCTTTGTGCCGCCTCACAGTAGAGTGCATCTTCAGGATGAAGAAAAGGATATAGACATAAGAGAGAGCAATGATAAACACAGTGACCACAATGATGGATCTAGAAGATATGGCTGGAATTATTTCAGAAATAAAATCTTGAGAACAAAAAGTTTTAAAAGTGATGAACAGTCACAGAAAAGGTGAGTGACATTATTTGGTCCACAGAAGGACAGACTTAATAAACAGCTAGTAAATTGTCCAAGCTTTCACACATCCATTCAGGTAGAACATCCTCACTAAGAGAATGCAGATTCTGGAAGACAGGTGAGTGGAGTGGAGCATTGGCAAGCAGATGGCCACATAGCAATCATAGGCTGTGGCAGCCAGCAGGAAGCATTCAGCTCTCCCAAATGTGACTCCAGAACAGATTTGAGCCACATGGCCAGCAACAGGAAGAGAGGCTCCTTCCCTGAGGATGCCTATGAGCATGACAAGTATGACTGATGAGGAGTACCCAATATCTACAAAGCCCAAATGGAAGAGGAAAAGGTACATCAGGTATGAAGCTGAGGTCTGCTTCTGATTAACGTGATTATGTTGACATTGCCCACTAATATGACCACATAGATTTCCTTGAAACTCAATAAGTAAAATGCCACAAAGTGCAGTATCCTCTGTTAACCCTAAAAGAATGAACACAGTTGTGTAGTTACCAATGCCCATCTGCACTGGAAATCGTGCCCACTGAAAGAAGAACAAGTGGATATTAAAATGGAAGAAAATACTAAAATTCGAATACCTATTTTTACAATGGTTATGTAATAAAAATTGCAAAAATTTAGGAACTGAAGTTTAGATTTTGTAGGAAGTACTTTTACACATCATACCTCAGGTAAAACTTGATAGTATATATGTTCATTGATATAAGGCTAAGAATACTCAGGAAAAAAAAGTATTTTAACTTAACAGACTTAACTCTTATTTGCATCATGTTGTCAGCTTAGGAGATCCTTGAATGATAGAGGTCATCTAAAATTTCAGAACAATATTTTCACTTCAAATATTCAATCTCCAGAAGATTGAACATATAGTCAGAAAACACCAGCATCACAGCCATGTGCTCAGCCAGCTACATGTCACAATTTTATTAACAGAAATGATTGAAAAATGGTGTATGGGAATTAATTGAGCAGTAACATACCATGTTATGAACACCTTGTAATTATGTATCTGAACTCCTAAGTTCTAGCTTCCTTATCTTTATTCAGGTCAGAGCTAAGAACTTTATTAACTAGGCATGGACCTAAAACTGAATTAAAACTTAAAATTTTAAAGAAAATAAATATATATGACACTAATTCACAGTTAGTTCCAAATGCCATTAAGACATGGAAGCAAAGTGTTGTGCAAAAATGCATTGAGCTTTCGAGCCATACAGGCTTCAGATCAGATTCCAGCTTTGCCAGTGACTATCTATGGAATCTTAAACAATTTATGTCAACTCTTCAATCCATCATTGCCTTATCTGTAAATATATGTATATACTTCATAGGATTTTTGGTTTGAAAAAATGACGTATGTGGAAACGCCAAGCATGGCTCACAGAGGTAAGTGGATGCTCAACAAATAGTTATTTCCTTAGAACATATCTTTGGAAAGTGGAGAAAAGGTTATCTTTGTTATATGTGGCAAGAGTCCTAGATGAATTGTGTCCTACAGTTACATGGAAAGCAGGACCTGTAAGAGAGAAACTTGGATATTTTCCTGAGGCTATTTACAAGCAAAATGCTGAAGGTGCAGACTGGTTTCTTCTTACATATACTAGTGAAATGTGAGAAGATAGAGATAATTTAAGAAAGGACAGTAAGGAAATGGAACCAAGACTTGATGATTTCGGAAATTCTTGTCTTCTCTAAATTGAAAAAAGTGCTAAAATTATGATATTCACTGTCCAAAAAGTATGCATTAGAGAGAAAGCCAAGGTGTGGTAGGAAAATGCTTTCCAAGTGCTGAATAGTTTAGACATGTGACTAAGGAATACCTCAAAAATATCAGAATAAGCCATGAATAGATATGGGATTATGCAGGAAAGATTTGTAGAGGGCCCTCTTGTATACTGGTGTGAATACCATAACATACATAGGAGACACAAAAGATTTTTTTAAATCAGAAACATTTCCACTTAGATTGAAAGAGACAGAGACAAAACTAAATAAAAGAAATCTGTGATATTTAAAATTCTACAGAGAGGAAGCAGGCTGAGAAAACTACTCAGTTCAAACATATGCTACCATTCAAGAAAAAGGAAGGATGTCTTCAATGGAAGAAAATTTGGCCCAGAAACTGAAGCCTTGGTTCCAGGGTACAGACCATGGGCAAAGAGGCTGGAGTCGTGCTAACAGAGATCTCACCTGCAGGATCACAGAGTGGATCCATAGAGAGTGTGGCATTGAGCCACAGAGTATTATTCCTAGGCCTTGAAGCATAGTGGATTTGTGATACTTAATTTCATAGGTGCTTGGGATTGAGGACCCTTTCCTTTATTCCAAAAAGTCAGAAAGAAATTCCTGATCTCAGCGAACTCACATTCTGGTATTCCAGTCTTGAGAGACCGATAATAAATTACACAACTGAATGAAGTGAGAGAACAAATAAGTTAAGGTATGGGGTGAGAGCTTTCATGTAGCTTTTGTTCCCTTCACATTCAGGAAAGAAATTCAGAAATCCATGAGAGAAATGAGCCATTGAGGCTAGAAAAGAGTAAGGAAACATTAAAATGGTTGTATATATCTGGGAATAGCAAGTGTCTAAGAAAAACGTACTCTTCTCTATTATCGAAAAGATATGGATTTGCTAGAAATTTGGGGGAAATATTCTCGCAAAAGTTGTTAAAATTTTAAATACTATCCTTTAAATTCCACTTTGAGGAATCTATCCGAGAATAATAACCCAAGAATATAAATATATCTATAACAACATGTTCATTATATGATTGTATAAATAGTGAAAATATGGCAAAAGATCTACTGTGCATCAATAAGGGTATGGTTAAAAATATACAACACCTTCATCCTATAGATTACTGTGAAGCCATTAAAACAATGAAATGACTCTCTAGGTTGAGCCTCTGAAATAAGGCCAAGATATATTCTTATATTTTTCCTTTCAAAAATCTCCAATGGAGTTTCCTAACTTCTTGTTAATGTTTCATAATCATCTGTTCTTGTTTTATGTGTGTAGTACTTTCTCCTGAATCACTAAAGATACTCATTACATTTATTTTAATGTCATCTTATTATGATAGCTTTACAAATTCTATTTCTTTGGGTTTATTTTTTGTTGTCTTTTGAATTTGTTGTCATTTTTGTGTGATTTTGAAAATCCTAGAATATTGTGGGAATGGTTATCATAAGTACATCTTTAGAACTGAGATTTTCTGATAAACTGCCCACTGTTTGTACAACCCACATGGAAAGGGACAAAGTCAGTGATATTGCTCTCTGTTATTAATTAGAGAGAGAAGTGGGCAAGATGTATAGCCAGGCACTGTACCTCAGTTGCTTGTATTCTAGACCTTACTGCCTTCCTTTGTCTCTACCCAAAGAACTGTTCCTGTTTGGAGACATACACTCCAATCAGGGTGACCTTTCCCTTTTGAAGAGGTATTAGGCCATAAACAGGGGTAAGCTAGCCTGGCTTCCTACCCTAAGGGACCATTACTTATACACTTGTTAGCTGTCTGGAGCCTGACTGGTTTCTATCCACTTTTACTGGGCACATTCTCAGTATTTTGGAAAACCCTCCATACGATTCTGATGTACACTAAAGTTTGACAATGACATCCTCAGTGCTCTCAACCTAGACTGAAGATCAGAATCACCAGGAAACTAAAATATACTCAAATCTGAATCTCATCCAAAGATTTTTATTTAATTGATTTGGAGCATGGCCTGTGCATTGTGATTAACAAAAGTTCCTCAAGTGATTTTATATGTAGAGAAATATGAAAAACACTGATTTTTTTTCATTTACATTTGCATAACTGGAAAATCACTGTGAACAGATTCCCCTTTGATCTGCCTCAGAGTTTGGTTAGTGCAAATTCATTGACCAATATTATCACTCTCCCAAGTTAATGGGGTTTATGCATCTATTTTCACACTTTCATGATTTTTTCAGAGGGAAAACTGTGACAGAATCCTGATATATGTATTGGTCACATACTGTGACTGTAATTCAAAAGTCTAGAACTGGTCCGTACTTGAGGTGGGCCACGAAGAAATTTGATAGGCGGGAGAAGTTGTTTTCTCTATTCATTTATTCATTTAGCAGATATTTATGAATACTAAGATGTCCGGAATCAATGAAGGAAATGTTTTGTCATGAAGATGCAGATAAATGATTTAGAAATATGGTAAGAAGATAGGAGAATGTCAACATTGTATGCTGGTGCCTGTAGAATAGGGCAGTTGAGTAACTTCTCTTCAATAGATCTAAGAAGCAGATGTGCCCTTCTCAGACAACTAGGTTTAGTTAAGATGAAGAGGTAGAGAATGAATTCTGTGAAAAGTTGATGAGTGTAGTGGAGAGAAGATTCTACAATGAAAGCAAAATACTTTGAAAGAAACCCCAGAAAAGAAAGAAGAATCCCAAGAGAGGGACCATGGAGTTGTGCTGGAGTGAATGCAGCTGAGGAGAGCTCCCAAAGGGCTTCCAACTGGGATTCAAATCACAGCTACATTGATTACATGTGATATCAGAGCCTATTGAGTCTTCATGTCTCATTCTTTGTTCAACATTGAATTATAATTTTCATAGAGGTTCTCTGACCACACATTTCACAAGTTTCACCATTCCATTTTCCCAAATGCCCCCTGCCAAGTGTTAAGTCCTCAACCTCTTCACGTAATTTTAACTTTTTCATTTCATTAATTACTTTGAGTCTCAATTTTGAACCATATCTAAGTTTTCTACATCAGCATCAAGGTTAAAGTCTCAAAAGGCTGAAAAGCCTCCAGAGCCAAGAGGAAAATGAAATTCTTGGCAGCACTCTGATGTTTCATCTGTTAATTTTATACATAAAGTAGATCATACAAAAAGAATTTATTAAAATGGTTTTTGTGCTGAGATAAAAGCTATATTTTTATAGACCTGTACTAATTTTCAGTAAGCCTCTGATTTGTTTTAATTATTAAGTGTATTTCATTAAGTGAAAAAATTGAACGTTGAAACACGTATTTTGCTATAGCCAACAATTCTTTCCAAGGTAACAACGCAGTTTCAAAATAAAGAAAGGTATTTCGATTTCACTCCTACCAAAAATATGAAAACACTTGCAGTCAAAGGTTAATCATGAAAAAACTATAAATTTGACTTCTAGCAATTTGAAGAGATTGGGTGGCTTATAATTAAAGGTGAAGGAGATAGCCTAAGAGAACTAGAATTCACCTAGTGCTAGAGATAAGAGGAACTTTACAAAGAATAACTGAAAATGAAGAGATTTTTGGCTGGCTTAGAGGACAATAAAACCAATGCTCAAGTATGTAGGAACAGTCAGAAGCCAACTTTGTATCTTTTCATTCACAAAAACATGTTTTACATTATTCCAGGGATGAAATCATAAACACAGTTCATACCTTCACTGGCATTGATGTTTTTTTTCCTGCATCTCTTTTTCCTGAGTCTCAATTTGTCTCCTCTCATGGCATTGGGTTTGTTTATATATTTGTGTCCCCACAGAATCTGCTGTTTGCAAATCCACTTGCAAAATAGGGAAACAGGAATTTACATGACAATGGATTTGGGGAAAAGAGAGAGTGAAAAGGGATTGAGGAAAGAAGGAGTAGAGAGGAAGGAAGGTGGAAGTAAGAGGAGCCAGTGAAGGAGAGAAGATAAATGTGAAGAGGAAGAAAAGAGAGAAATCCATTGTTGATGTCTCAACTGTCACAGTGCTCTGTGCCCCACATCCAGGAGATTTTCCCTGTTTGTCAGTTCTCTAACCACACACTAAGTTCTTCTCTTAAAATCCTAATTACCCAATTTAATTCTAACAGTGAATCTCTGACATAGGTATCATTTTTATTATTCCCATTTTGTAGATAAGGAAATTAAGACTCAAGAATTCAAGCCATTTGACACAATTGAAACAGGTAATAACTAGAGGAGCCAAAATCTATCCAAGAACTAGCTTCTGGTTTGGATATGTACAGTACATTCCAATCTGGAGCTCACTTCAGACAACAATTTTCCTGCAATTTCCCTTATGGCTTCCAGCTGAGAGGACCATTGTCTACATATCAAGTAAGCATCCTGGTGTTTGGACAGAGAATTTTGACAGTTTGTACTTAGAAAAATGAGTAACAATTTAACAGTAATTTTATACTGGTTGGCTCTAATAATATAAAGTAAGAAAAGTAGAATGGAGGAAAAAAGGAAAGGGTCCTACCCTGTGGCCAGGTGGTTAGGTTCAGTGCACTTTGCTTCAGTGGCCCAGGTTCATGGGTTTGGATCCCAGGCATGTACCTATATCACGTGACAGCCATGCTGTGGTGGTGATCCACATACAAATTAGAAAAAGAGTGGCACAGATGTTAGCTCAGGGCTAAGTTTCCTCAAGCAAAAAAAATAAAAAGAGGAAGATTGGCCATAGATATTACCTCAGGGTGAAACTTCCTCAGCAAAATTAAAATAAAATAACAGGAAGGAGAGAGTAAGAGAAGGAGCCTAGGAAGGAGAACATTAACGTGAAGAGGAAGAAAAAACTCAGGAAAAAACAGTTGTGAAGATTTACCCCTATGTTTTCTCCTAAGAGTTTGATAGTTTTAACACTTACATTTAAATCTTTCCGCCATTTTGAGTTAATTTTCTATATGGTGTGAGGTGAGAGTCCAACCTCATTCTTTTACTTGTGGATATCTAATTGACCCAGCACATTTGTTGAAAATACTCTTCATTACTTATTAAGTGGTTCTGGCACCCTGTTTGGAAATCGATTAACCATGGACACATGAGTTGAATTGATTCTCAATTCCCTTCCACTGAACTACTTATCTATCTGTATATCAGCACACACTATCTTGAACTATTGCTTTGAACTAGGTTTTAAAATTAGGAAGTGTCAGTCTTCCAACTTTGTCTTTTTTTAAAAAAATGTTTTGGCAATTCTGGATCCCTTGTAATTCCATACGAATTTTAGAATCAGCTTGTCAATTTCTACAAAGAAGCCACCTGAGCTTCTGTTAGGGATTATGTTCAATGAATACATCAATTTGGGGAGTTTTGCCATCTTAACAATATTATGTTCTCGATAAAGAACATAGCATGTTTTTCTGTTTATTTAGGTTTTCTTTCATTTTTTCAACAATATTTTATAGTTATAAAACTATACATTTTGCTCCACTTTTGGTAAATTTAATCCTAAATATTTTATATTTTGATTCTATTAATGGAATTTTCTTAAATTATTTTTTGTATTGTTCACTGCTAGTGTATAGATATACAATTTGTATATGTTAATCTTATGCAATGTCATTGAGCTTGTTTATCATTTCAACAAACTATTGATACACAAAACAATGTGGATAAAGTTCAAAAACCTTATGCTGCCTGAAAATAATCTTACGGAAGAGAGGCAGAGTATTTGACTCCATTTCTATGGAAATCTAGAATTAAGCCATGGTAAAAATAATAATAATAATAATAATAATCAGCACAATAGGTGCATCTGTAGGATACAAACTAAGTCGGAAAAGACTGGGTGATAGGGAAACTTTATGAAGGGATAGCAATGTTCTATATTATGCTGGGTGCTTGAGTTACAAAGGTGTATTCATTTGTCAGTACCTAATAAATGCACACATAAGATTAGCATATTACTTTAAGTAGGTTTTACATAGAGAAAAATGTGAAAAGTATTGGCCTCTAGTTATCAGTAGATTGGCAGAAGTATTTAGAGGGAAATATGCTATTGTCTGCAATTGATGGAAGGAAAATGTTCTTCAGTGGATGTTGTAGGCATAATTATGGTGCCATAAAGGTGTCTATATCCTAACCCCAGAAAATGAGAATATGTTAGTTTACATGGCAAAGAGGGATTAAGATTGCAGATGAAATTAAGATTTCTACTCAGCTGACATTAAAACAATGAGATCATCTTGGCTTATTTAGTTAGGCCCAATATAATTACAAACATTCCTAAAAGTAGAAGAGGGAATCTGAAGAGTGTCAGTTGAAGCCGTGACTAGAAAAGGAAGATACAGGGAGGTGTAATATCACCAATTTTGAATATGGAGGAAGGAAGCCACAAGCCAAAGAATCTGAGTGGCCACTGGAAGCTGGAAAATCCAGGGAAATGGATTTTCCGTTAGAACATACAGAACAAAGCCCCATCCCTTGAATTTAGCTCAGTGAGACACATATTGGACTTCTGACTTCCAGAATTGTAAGATAAAAAAATTTGTATTGCTTTTAACCACTAAGTTTGTAGTAATTGGTAACAGCAGCAATAGAAAACTAAACCAGTATGTTGTTTAACATAATAGTGAGAAAGACAATTCTTACCTCAACCCCTTTGTAACCTGGAGCCATACGTTCTGGCTCGTATTTTTAAGGCATATTTCTCATTCTGTAGGACAGCAATCTAAACTTGCACGTGTTGTCTGTCAACTGGCACCATAACCAAGCATTCAACAGGCCAGATGGAAGGGGTCAAACATAACCAACCTGCTGCCAGGTGAACAGCTGGACTCCTTGGGAGTGGTGCTGTCCCAGGGTCAAATCAAAAGATTTCATTGGCGTATTGGCACTCAGCAATGGTGGTAGCCAAATCAATTTTAGTGAGGAGACGTCCAGAGAAGACTTAATCTGGAGAATTTTCAGTATCAGAGGCAATATAAATAGAAGAAGGGGAAAATGGTTCAACAGACATTCACGAGTGTGCTACATACATTCCCAAGATTGAAATACCCTAATTTAAAAAATTCTTACTTCTGGGGCCGGCCCAGTGGCATAGTGGTTGGGTTTGTATGATCCACTTTGGTGGCCCGGTGTTCATGGTTTCAGATCCCAGGAGCAGACCTAGCACCACTCATCAAGCTAAACTGTGGTGGCATCCCACATAAAGTAGAAGAAGACTGATGCAAGTGTTAGCTCAGCAATAAGCTTCCTCAAGCAAAAAGAGGAAGACTGGCAACAGATGTTAGCTCAGGGCCAATCTTCCTCACACACACAAAAAAATCCTTACTTCTTCACAACTACGGAAGCCAGTTCTTGCCAATTAGCTCCCAGTAGGCTGTCATTTGTGGATTCTTTAAGATATTTAATGGAATAGATTCCTGAAAGGGAAGAGCTACTGGCTAGGGGTGGTTTTCAGGTATCTTCTGAGTTGACAAGATCAGGCTCATATGTAGGGGTAGGTACCATGGGAGGCATCCTGTTTATCAGGTCCAAGTCACAGGACAATAGAAGCTTTTCAACCATCAGTGTCACTGTTTCAAATCTTTACATCATCTGTAGACTACAGACATCATCTCTTTCAATTGGTGAGAACTTGGATAGCAAAACTACTCTTTATTACCCATTCAAGGAGTTTCAAATGCTTTCAGCTGTTGATTACAAAAACTGAATTCAAAGAGCATAGAATTTATTTGAAAAGATTTTTACTTATAAATGCAAGAATGGTGAGTGGTGGAAGGATAAGGAATATATTTGTTTTTTTTTTTTTAAATAGATGTTCCTATCTTAGTCAATCCATATTTATTTTTTAAGGCTGAAAATTTTCTTGAGAATTATATGTGAGTCTAGGATACAATGAATATAAACTGAAAATTTGCTTAGTACATTGCCCATTCATTTGCAGAATAGCTCCTCATATTACAGTGTTTATTATTAAAAACAGATTGGTTCAGGACCACCGACGTCTTCCAGTCATCAGTTTTCCCATGGTCTTTTTAACCTCCTTATTCCTCAGACTATAGATGAGAGGGTTCAACATGGGGATCATGACTGTGTAGAACACAGACACCACTTTGTTTTGTTCAGTTGAGTAGCTGGACTTAGGCATTACATAAATGAATGTAATGGTCCCATAGAACAGAGTGACCACTGTGAGGTGGGAGGTACAGGTGGAGAAGGCTTGTGCTGCCCCTCAGTAGAGTGCATCTTCAGGATTGAGAAAAGTATGGAGACATAAGAGAGAGCAATGATAAACACAGTGACCACAATGATGGATCCAGAAAAGATGGCTGGAATTATTTCAGAAGTAAAATCATGAGAACAAAAAGTTTCAAAAGTGGTGAACAGTCACAGAAAAAGTGATTGACTTTATTTGGTCCACAGAAGGACAGACTCAATAAACAGCTAGTAAATGTCCAAGCATTTACGCATCCACCCAGGTAGGATATTCCCACTAAGAGAATGCAGATTCTGGGGGACATGTGAGTGGAGTAGACCACCGGCAAGCAGTTGGCCACATAGCAGTCATAGGGCATGACAGGCAGCAGGAAGTACTCAGCTGTCCCAAATGTGACTACAGAACACAGTTGAGCTATACAATCAACAACAGGCAGAGAGGTTCCTTCCCTGAGGAAGCCGATGAGCATGACAGGTGTGACTGATGAGGTAAGACAAAAGCATTAAAAATAACTATAACTAATAAGGTATGCTAATGATTACACTATATAAAAAGATTAAAATAGTAACATCAATGACATAAAGTGTGGAGAAGTTAAAATATACAGTTTAAGTTTGTATGAGCTTAAAATAGACTATTATAACTATAAGATTTTTGTATGTAAACCTCATGGTAACTACAAAGGAAACACCTATAGAAGATATATAAAAGAAAAAGAGGATGGAATCATAGCATATCAGCACAAAAATCAGCAAATTACAAAGAAAGTCTGCAAAAGAGGGAAAGATGGACAAAAGTATAAGTCAGATAACAATTAACAAAATGGAAATAGTAAGTCTTTACATATCAATAGTTACTTTAAATAAAAATGAATTAAACTCCCCTCACTTAAAAGACATAAGAGTAGCTGAATGAAATAAAAAGCAAGATGAAGCAATATGTCGCCACATTCAATATCACTATCAGCAAAATGTAAATCAAAACTACAATGAGATATCTCCTCACTCCTGTCAGAATGGTTATAATTAACAAGATAGGAAACAAGAAGTGTTGGAAAGGATGTGGAGATGAGGAAACTCTCAAACACTGCTGGTGGAAGTGCAAGCTGGTGCAGCCACTATGGAAAAACAGTATGGAGATTCCTCAAAAAATTAAGAATAGAACTACCATACAATGCAACAGTTCCACAGCTGGATATTTATCCAAAGAACATGAAAATACAAGTGTGTAAAGATACATGCACGCCTATGTTCATTGCAGGATTATTCACAATAGCCAAGACTTGGAAACAAACGAGGTGCCCATCAAGGGATGAATGGATAAAGAAGATGTGGTACATGTACACAATGGATTACTACTCAGCCATGAGAAATGATGAAATTCAGACATTTTGACAACATGGATGGACCTTGAGTGTATTATGCTAAGTGAAAGAAAGCAAAGGGAGAAAGTCAAATATCTTATGATCTCATTTATAAGTAGAAGATAAAAACAACAACAAACAATCACATGGAGACAGAGATTGGATTGGTGGTTACCAGAGGGGAAGGGCAGAGGGAGGAGGGCGAAAGGGGTGATTAGGCACATGTGTGTGGTAATGGATTGTAATTAGTCTTTGGATGGTGAAAATGATGTAATGTACAAAGAAATCGAAAGATAATGATGTACACCTGAAATTTATGTAATGTTATAAACCACTGTTACCACAATAAAAAGTAAATTTTAAAAATTAAAAAAAGAAATCTCAGAAGGAAAAAAAAGTTTATTTTAAATGTGCCATCTTTAAAAAATAAATATTGACTTTAAATGGCTTGAAGAAAAAGATATGAATAAAATTTTAGGAAGGATTTTTGTCAGATTAAGTAATTCTTCCTATTAATCAAATTTTGTTACTAATTATAAATTTATTTTAATTTTACTGAAGGTTATGAACTCTGGCCCTGAAATTTACCATTTGACACTGAAAATCCATCCCCTACATTTACCAAGAAGCTCCACACTGGCAAGTGACATATGGACTGAAATATTTAGATCAAAACACTCAATTTCCTTTTATTATTACATTTATGGTACATTATTATATCAAATCCTACCAAAAACTAGGCTTCACTAAGAAAATATATTTCTAGCAAGCTGTCTCTTCAGAGCCCCCTTAATCTCATTGTTCCTGACACTGTAGATGAGGGGGTTCAACATGGGGATCACTACCATGTAGAACACGGACACCACCTTGTTCTGGTCAGTTGAGTAGCAGGACTTGGGTGTGGCATAAACGAATGTGATGGTCGCAAAGTACAGAGTGACTGTTGTGAGGTGTGAGGCACAGGTGGAGAAGGCCTTGTGGTGCCCCTCAGTGGAGCGCATCTTCAGGATGGTGATGAGGATGCAGATGTAGGAGACGGCTATGACAAACACTGTGACCACAATGACAGAGCCAGCAACAAATGAGGGAACAACTGCAGAGATACTGACATCAGAACAGGACAGTTCAACTAAAGGAGCAAAATCACAGAAAAAATGATTAACTTGATTTGGTCCACAGAAGAAGAAAGTAAAGAAGGATATAGTAACGGTGCAAGCATTGAGAAAACCACCTCCATAAGCCACTTTGAGCAATTTAACGCAAACTTCTGTGGACATTTTAGTGGGATAAATCAATGGGCTGCAGATTGCCATAAAGCGATCATATGCCATAGCAGCCAGAAGGAAGCATTCAACTGTTCCAAAAAAAGCAACAGAACCAAGCTGGATGCCACATCCAAAATAGGAGATGGTGTTTCTCTCCACCAGGAAGTTTACAAGTATATTGGGTGTGACAGATGATGATAAGCCCGTGTCAGCAAAAGCCAAGTGGCTCAGAAAAAAATACATAGGATGACGGAGCTGAGAAGAGATTCTAATAAGAATGATTGTGCTGAGATTGCCAGTTATGGTCACCAGGTACATAAACAAGATGGTCATGAAGAGGATGATTTGAAGGAGTGGGTCGTCAGTTAAGCCCAATAAAATGAACCCTGTCACTTGAGTGTGGTTTCCATCTCCCAGGGCGTCCATGTCACAACACAGCTTCTATCAAAACAAACCTGTGATGAGACATTACATTAAAGAAGTTGTAAATGTGGTGATTTCATTTTCATTGATACACATAGAGGTTATTAAAAAAATAAATTGTTCAAGCTAAGTTTGGATCTTTTTTCACTTCAGAGTCCAGAGTTTACATATTCATGTGTAATGAATCTTCTATATTTTAAAAGTTGTTTTCAGCAGAAACATGAGAAAATCTACTTTAAATAATGTATATTTATTTTTCTTTATATTATACATCTAAAAATGGACTTAAATTGGCTTTAAAGCTAAAGATGAAAACCATAAGCATTATGAGAATAACAAAACTGATTGATGGATTAAAAATGATAAAAGTGTATAAATATAGAATTATTCAATGGAGATTTGAGTAATAACCAAGAGTTATTGAATTCTTACTAAATTGTATGGGCACAGGCTGAAGAGTTTTATATTTAGAGTTCTATTTTAATTTCCATGAAATAATATTAACTAATTTAATGTTATATATACGTGAAGAAACTGACTTTGACAATGTTACATAATTTATGTAAATTTACATAGTAAGTTGCAGAATCAAGATGTGAATCCCAGGTAGTTTGAATCCACTCCATTCCTTTAGTAACTGTCCTATAAACGAAATTGAATAATATGAGGTCAAGTCTCTTGGAAATTGGTGGATAATAAATGACCCTTTCTACTTTCTTGCAGCTATGTATAAAAGAGGTGCCTAGTAAACCACAAGTTTCAATTTATGTCAGTTAAAGAAGACCATTCTTTAAGGGGAAACACAATTTTCCTAATTGGACAAACAAGAAATAGAAAGGAACAGAAATAGAAAGGAATTGAAATTAGGGTTCTGAATGGAGCTACCTATCGTAAATTTATTATAGATTTTTAATATTGACAATTAAAATATTGTTTTGTAAAGTAGTTTGAAATATCAATGTAATTACAATGCAAAACATTGAATGTTTAATATCTAGGACATAATGCACATTTATTCAAAAATTCAAAACATTTCCTAATGTAACAATCTAACAATGTGATAGTTTTCTGATTGGGGTAACATAGAACAAAATAATATTAGTTTCAACAAAATATACAACTGAATAACTTTCCAGGATAAAAAGTTAAGAAGTTTACCCTGGGGATAGCCCTGTGGCAGAGAGGTTAAGTTCACATGCTCCACTTTGGCAGCCTAGGGTTTGGCAGTTAGGATCTAGGGCATGGACCTTTACACTGCTCATCAAGACATGCTGTGGCAGCATATGACATAGAAGAACTAGAATGACTTACAACTAAGATATACAGCTATATGTTGGGACTGTGGAGAGTAAAAAAAGAGGAGGATTGGAAACAGATGTTAGCTCAGGGCCAATCTTCCACACCAAAAAAATTTTTTTTAAAAAGAAGCTTACCCTGGTTCACCCAGAAAGTGGCCAGGTTGAGTCTCACCTCCAAGTTTTCTGACTTTATATTCTCGACTTTGTCCAAAGTATCTGGTTGCCTGTAAACTACAGCATTCAGAACAATAAACAAAGAAAGTCTTTCCCCATGATGTTTACTAACACTAAGTCTCCAAAACATCTCAAAGTTAGTGAATTTATTAACTCTGTGGCTGAGCACCAAGTTTAGATAGTGTTGAAAGACCATGTGAGTTTTTGCTCTTCTGGGTGGAAAAATGAGGAATCCTATCTTCAACTGTGCTTCTTTTAACACACTCAATAGACTATAGAAAGTTAGGCTAATTCAGCTAGGGTTACTCACTAGGGTTACAGCTAGGGTATACATCTGCCTTGTTTCTCAACTATGGCTGTGAGTACAGACAAAAATGTAGAGAATAAAGTCTTCTCAAATGGTAAATGAACATCAATATCTCAGATTAACTCACAATAGCCAAAATCTTACCTCTTGAAATAAGAATTCATTCATCTTGCACCAACAAATTCAAAGTCATTGTTGTTATATTGCAGCCACATTACCCTATAACTGTTTGGCTTTGAGGATAATTCTCTGAAGATTCTAGAGACTCAAATGTGAATTCAAAATTGCATGGGCTCATTATCACATTCTCAAGTGAATATTGAGCAGTTCACCTCACACAAAAATAACTGATCTTTAAGGGTTCTGTCAATTCTCAAGTGATCAGTAATTTTTCCTTTCTTCTAAATGTTGATACCCTTTCATT
>NW_025798592.1:0-34993 GCF_021613505.1 Equus quagga | reverse complement strand
AATGAAAGGGTATCAACATTTAGAAGAAAGGAAAAATTACTGATCACTTGAGAATTGACAGAACCCTTAAAGATCAGTTATTTTTGTGTGAGGTGAACTGCTCAATATTCACTTGAGAATGTGATAATGAGCCCATGCAATTTTGAATTCACATTTGAGTCTCTAGAATCTTCAGAGAATTATCCTCAAAGCCAAACAGTTATAGGGTAATGTGGCTGCAATATAACAACAATGACTTTGAATTTGTTGGTGCAAGATGAATGAATTCTTATTTCAAGAGGTAAGATTTTGGCTATTGTGAGTTAATCTGAGATATTGATGTTCATTTACCATTTGAGAAGACTTTATTCTCTACATTTTTGTCTGTACTCACAGCCATAGTTGAGAAACAAGGCAGATGTATACCCTAGCTGTAACCCTAGTGAGTAACCCTAGCTGAATTAGCCTAACTTTCTATAGTCTATTGAGTGTGTTAAAAGAAGCACAGTTGAAGATAGGATTCCTCATTTTTCCACCCAGAAGAGCAAAAACTCACATGGTCTTTCAACACTATCTAAACTTGGTGCTCAGCCACAGAGTTAATAAATTCACTAACTTTGAGATGTTTTGGAGACTTAGTGTTAGTAAACATCATGGGGAAAGACTTTCTTTGTTTATTGTTCTGAATGCTGTAGTTTACAGGCAACCAGATACTTTGGACAAAGTCGAGAATATAAAGTCAGAAAACTTGGAGGTGAGACTCAACCTGGCCACTTTCTGGGTGAACCAGGGTAAGCTTCTTTTTAAAAAAAATTTTTTTGGTGTGGAAGATTGGCCCTGAGCTAACATCTGTTTCCAATCCTCCTCTTTTTTTACTCTCCACAGTCCCAACATATAGCTGTATATCTTAGTTGTAAGTCATTCTAGTTCTTCTATGTCATATGCTGCCACAGCATGTCTTGATGAGCAGTGTAAAGGTCCATGCCCTAGATCCTAACTGCCAAACCCTAGGCTGCCAAAGTGGAGCATGTGAACTTAACCTCTCTGCCACAGGGCTATCCCCAGGGTAAACTTCTTAACTTTTTATCCTGGAAAGTTATTCAGTTGTATATTTTGTTGAAACTAATATTATTTTGTTCTATGTTACCCCAATCAGAAAACTATCACATTGTTAGATTGTTACATTAGGAAATGTTTTGAATTTTTGAATAAATGTGCATTATGTCCTAGATATTAAACATTCAATGTTTTGCATTGTAATTACATTGATATTTCAAACTACTTTACAAAACAATATTTTAATTGTCAATATTAAAAATCTATAATAAATTTACGATAGGTAGCTCCATTCAGAACCCTAATTTCAATTCCTTTCTATTTCTGTTCCTTTCTATTTCTTGTTTGTCCAATTAGGAAAATTGTGTTTCCCCTTAAAGAATGGTCTTCTTTAACTGACATAAATTGAAACTTGTGGTTTACTAGGCACCTCTTTTATACATAGCTGCAAGAAAGTAGAAAGGGTCATTTATTATCCACCAATTTCCAAGAGACTTGACCTCATATTATTCAATTTCGTTTATAGGACAGTTACTAAAGGAATGGAGTGGATTCAAACTACCTGGGATTCACATCTTGATTCTGCAACTTACTATGTAAATTTACATAAATTATGTAACATTGTCAAAGTCAGTTTCTTCACGTATATATAACATTAAATTAGTTAATATTATTTCATGGAAATTAAAATAGAACTCTAAATATAAAACTCTTCAGCCTGTGCCCATACAATTTAGTAAGAATTCAATAACTCTTGGTTATTACTCAAATCTCCATTGAATAATTCTATATTTATACACTTTTATCATTTTTAATCCATCAATCAGTTTTGTTATTCTCATAATGCTTATGGTTTTCATCTTTAGCTTTAAAGCCAATTTAAGTCCATTTTTAGATGTATAATATAAAGAAAAATAAATATACATTATTTAAAGTAGATTTTCTCATGTTTCTGCTGAAAACAACTTTTAAAATATAGAAGATTCATTACACATGAATATGTAAACTCTGGACTCTGAAGTGAAAAAAGATCCAAACTTAGCTTGAACAATTTATTTTTTTAATAACCTCTATGTGTATCAATGAAAATGAAATCACCACATTTACAACTTCTTTAATGTAATGTCTCATCACAGGTTTGTTTTGATAGAAGCTGTGTTGTGACATGGACGCCCTGGGAGATGGAAACCACACTCAAGTGACAGGGTTCATTTTATTGGGCTTAACTGACGACCCACTCCTTCAAATCATCCTCTTCATGACCATCTTGTTTATGTACCTGGTGACCATAACTGGCAATCTCAGCACAATCATTCTTATTAGAATCTCTTCTCAGCTCCGTCATCCTATGTATTTTTTTCTGAGCCACTTGGCTTTTGCTGACACGGGCTTATCATCATCTGTCACACCCAATATACTTGTAAACTTCCTGGTGGAGAGAAACACCATCTCCTATTTTGGATGTGGCATCCAGCTTGGTTCTGTTGCTTTTTTTGGAACAGTTGAATGCTTCCTTCTGGCTGCTATGGCATATGATCGCTTTATGGCAATCTGCAGCCCATTGATTTATCCCACTAAAATGTCCACAGAAGTTTGCGTTAAATTGCTCAAAGTGGCTTATGGAGGTGGTTTTCTCAATGCTTGCACCGTTACTATATCCTTCTTTACTTTCTTCTTCTGTGGACCAAATCAAGTTAATCATTTTTTCTGTGATTTTGCTCCTTTAGTTGAACTGTCCTGTTCTGATGTCAGTATCTCTGCAGTTGTTCCCTCATTTGTTGCTGGCTCTGTCATTGTGGTCACAGTGTTTGTCATAGCCGTCTCCTACATCTGCATCCTCATCACCATCCTGAAGATGCGCTCCACTGAGGGGCACCACAAGGCCTTCTCCACCTGTGCCTCACACCTCACAACAGTCACTCTGTACTTTGCGACCATCACATTCGTTTATGCCACACCCAAGTCCTGCTACTCAACTGACCAGAACAAGGTGGTGTCCGTGTTCTACATGGTAGTGATCCCCATGTTGAACCCCCTCATCTACAGTGTCAGGAACAATGAGATTAAGGGGGCTCTGAAGAGACAGCTTGCTAGAAATATATTTTCTTAGTGAAGCCTAGTTTTTGGTAGGATTTGATATAATAATGTACCATAAATGTAATAATAAAAGGAAATTGAGTGTTTTGATCTAAATATTTCAGTCCATATGTCACTTGCCAGTGTGGAGCTTCTTGGTAAATGTAGGGGATGGATTTTCAGTGTCAAATGGTAAATTTCAGGGCCAGAGTTCATAACCTTCAGTAAAATTAAAATAAATTTATAATTAGTAACAAAATTTGATTAATAGGAAGAATTACTTAATCTGACAAAAATCCTTCCTAAAATTTTATTCATATCTTTTTCTTCAAGCCATTTAAAGTCAATATTTATTTTTTAAAGATGGCACATTTAAAATAAACTTTTTTTTCCTTCTGAGATTTCTTTTTTTAATTTTTAAAATTTACTTTTTATTGTGGTAACAGTGGTTTATAACATTACATAAATTTCAGGTGTACATCATTATCTTTCGATTTCTTTGTACATTACATCATTTTCACCATCCAAAGACTAATTACAATCCATTACCACACACATGTGCCTAATCACCCCTTTCGCCCTCCTCCCTCTGCCCTTCCCCTCTGGTAACCACCAATCCAATCTCTGTCTCCATGTGATTGTTTGTTGTTGTTTTTATCTTCTACTTATAAATGAGATCATAAGATATTTGACTTTCTCCCTTTGCTTTCTTTCACTTAGCATAATACACTCAAGGTCCATCCATGTTGTCAAAATGTCTGAATTTCATCATTTCTCATGGCTGAGTAGTAATCCATTGTGTACATGTACCACATCTTCTTTATCCATTCATCCCTTGATGGGCACCTCGTTTGTTTCCAAGTCTTGGCTATTGTGAATAATCCTGCAATGAACATAGGCGTGCATGTATCTTTACACACTTGTATTTTCATGTTCTTTGGATAAATATCCAGCTGTGGAACTGTTGCATTGTATGGTAGTTCTATTCTTAATTTTTTGAGGAATCTCCATACTGTTTTTCCATAGTGGCTGCACCAGCTTGCACTTCCACCAGCAGTGTTTGAGAGTTTCCTCATCTCCACATCCTTTCCAACACTTCTTGTTTCCTATCTTGTTAATTATAACCATTCTGACAGGAGTGAGGAGATATCTCATTGTAGTTTTGATTTACATTTTGCTGATAGTGATATTGAATGTGGCGACATATTGCTTCATCTTGCTTTTTATTTCATTCAGCTACTCTTATGTCTTTTAAGTGAGGGGAGTTTAATTCATTTTTATTTAAAGTAACTATTGATATGTAAAGACTTACTATTTCCATTTTGTTAATTGTTATCTGACTTATACTTTTGTCCATCTTTCCCTCTTTTGCAGACTTTCTTTGTAATTTGCTGATTTTTGTGCTGATATGCTATGATTCCATCCTCTTTTTCTTTTATATATCTTCTATAGGTGTTTCCTTTGTAGTTACCATGAGGTTTACATACAAAAATCTTATAGTTATAATAGTCTATTTTAAGCTCATACAAACTTAAACTGTATATTTTAACTTCTCCACACTTTATGTCATTGATGTTACTATTTTAATCTTTTTATATAGTGTAATCATTAGCATACCTTATTAGTTATAGTTATTTTTAATGCTTTTGTCTTACCTCATCAGTCACACCTGTCATGCTCATCGGCTTCCTCAGGGAAGGAACCTCTCTGCCTGTTGTTGATTGTATAGCTCAACTGTGTTCTGTAGTCACATTTGGGACAGCTGAGTACTTCCTGCTGCCTGTCATGCCCTATGACTGCTATGTGGCCAACTGCTTGCCGGTGGTCTACTCCACTCACATGTCCCCCAGAATCTGCATTCTCTTAGTGGGAATATCCTACCTGGGTGGATGCGTAAATGCTTGGACATTTACTAGCTGTTTATTGAGTCTGTCCTTCTGTGGACCAAATAAAGTCAATCACTTTTTCTGTGACTGTTCACCACTTTTGAAACTTTTTGTTCTCATGATTTTACTTCTGAAATAATTCCAGCCATCTTTTCTGGATCCATCATTGTGGTCACTGTGTTTATCATTGCTCTCTCTTATGTCTCCATACTTTTCTCAATCCTGAAGATGCACTCTACTGAGGGGCAGCACAAGCCTTCTCCACCTGTACCTCCCACCTCACAGTGGTCACTCTGTTCTATGGGACCATTACATTCATTTATGTAATGCCTAAGTCCAGCTACTCAACTGAACAAAACAAAGTGGTGTCTGTGTTCTACACAGTCATGATCCCCATGTTGAACCCTCTCATCTATAGTCTGAGGAATAAGGAGGTTAAAAAGACCATGGGAAAACTGATGACTGGAAGACGTCGGTGGTCCTGAACCAATCTGTTTTTAATAATAAACACTGTAATATGAGGAGCTATTCTGCAAATGAATGGGCAATGTACTAAGCAAATTTTCAGTTTATATTCATTGTATCCTAGACTCACATATAATTCTCAAGAAAATTTTCAGCCTTAAAAAATAAATATGGATTGACTAAGATAGGAACATCTATTTAAAAAAAAAAAAACAAATATATTCCTTATCCTTCCACCACTCACCATTCTTGCATTTATAAGTAAAAATCTTTTCAAATAAATTCTATGCTCTTTGAATTCAGTTTTTGTAATCAACAGCTGAAAGCATTTGAAACTCCTTGAATGGGTAATAAAGAGTAGTTTTGCTATCCAAGTTCTCACCAATTGAAAGAGATGATGTCTGTAGTCTACAGATGATGTAAAGATTTGAAACAGTGACACTGATGGTTGAAAAGCTTCTATTGTCCTGTGACTTGGACCTGATAAACAGGATGCCTCCCATGGTACCTACCCCTACATATGAGCCTGATCTTGTCAACTCAGAAGATACCTGAAAACCACCCCTAGCCAGTAGCTCTTCCCTTTCAGGAATCTATTCCATTAAATATCTTAAAGAATCCACAAATGACAGCCTACTGGGAGCTAATTGGCAAGAACTGGCTTCCGTAGTTGTGAAGAAGTAAGGATTTTTTTGTGTGTGTGAGGAAGATTGGCCCTGAGCTAACATCTGTTGCCAGTCTTCCTCTTTTTGCTTGAGGAAGCTTATTGCTGAGCTAACACTTGCATCAGTCTTCTTCTACTTTATGTGGGATGCCACCACAGTTTAGCTTGATGAGTGGTGCTAGGTCTGCTCCTGGGATCTGAAACCATGAACACCGGGCCACCAAAGTGGATCATACAAACCCAACCACTATGCCACTGGGCCGGCCCCAGAAGTAAGAATTTTTTAAATTAGGGTATTTCAATCTTGGGAATGTATGTAGCACACTCGTGAATGTCTGTTGAACCATTTTCCCCTTCTTCTATTTATATTGCCTCTGATACTGAAAATTCTCCAGATTAAGTCTTCTCTGGACGTCTCCTCACTAAAATTGATTTGGCTACCACCATTGCTGAGTGCCAATACGCCAATGAAATCTTTTGATTTGACCCTGGGACAGCACCACTCCCAAGGAGTCCAGCTGTTCACCTGGCAGCAGGTTGGTTATGTTTGACCCCTTCCATCTGGCCTGTTGAATGCTTGGTTATGGTGCCAGTTGACAGACAACACGTGCAAGTTTAGATTGCTGTCCTACAGAATGAGAAATATGCCTTAAAAATACGAGCCAGAACGTATGGCTCCAGGTTACAAAGGGGTTGAGGTAAGAATTGTCTTTCTCACTATTATGTTAAACAACATACTGGTTTAGTTTTCTATTGCTGCTGTTACCAATTACTACAAACTTAGTGGTTAAAAGCAATACAAATTTTTTTATCTTACAATTCTGGAAGTCAGAAGTCCAATATGTGTCTCACTGAGCTAAATTCAAGGGATGGGGCTTTGTTCTGTATGTTCTAACGGAAAATCCATTTCCCTGGATTTTCCAGCTTCCAGTGGCCACTCAGATTCTTTGGCTTGTGGCTTCCTTCCTCCATATTCAAAATTGGTGATATTACACCTCCCTGTATCTTCCTTTTCTAGTCACGGCTTCAACTGACACTCTTCAGATTCCCTCTTCTACTTTTAGGAATGTTTGTAATTATATTGGGCCTAACTAAATAAGCCAAGATGATCTCATTGTTTTAATGTCAGCTGAGTAGAAATCTTAATTTCATCTGCAATCTTAATCCCTCTTTGCCATGTAAACTAACATATTCTCATTTTCTGGGGTTAGGATATAGACACCTTTATGGCACCATAATTATGCCTACAACATCCACTGAAGAACATTTTCCTTCCATCAATTGCAGACAATAGCATATTTCCCTCTAAATACTTCTGCCAATCTACTGATAACTAGAGGCCAATACTTTTCACATTTTTCTCTATGTAAAACCTACTTAAAGTAATATGCTAATCTTATGTGTGCATTTATTAGGTACTGACAAATGAATACACCTTTGTAACTCAAGCACCCAGCATAATATAGAACATTGCTATCCCTTCATAAAGTTTCCCTATCACCCAGTCTTTTCCGACTTAGTTTGTATCCTACAGATGCACCTATTGTGCTGATTATTATTATTATTATTATTATTTTTACCATGGCTTAATTCTAGATTTCCATAGAAATGGAGTCAAATACTCTGCCTCTCTTCCGTAAGATTATTTTCAGGCAGCATAAGGTTTTTGAACTTTATCCACATTGTTTTGTGTATCAATAGTTTGTTGAAATGATAAACAAGCTCAATGACATTGCATAAGATTAACATATACAAATTGTATATCTATACACTAGCAGTGAACAATACAAAAAATAATTTAAGAAAATTCCATTAATAGAATCAAAATATAAAATATTTAGGATTAAATTTACCAAAAGTGGAGCAAAATGTATAGTTTTATAACTATAAAATATTGTTGAAAAAATGAAAGAAAACCTAAATAAACAGAAAAACATGCTATGTTCTTTATCGAGAACATAATATTGTTAAGATGGCAAAACTCCCCAAATTGATGTATTCATTGAACATAATCCCTAACAGAAGCTCAGGTGGCTTCTTTGTAGAAATTGACAAGCTGATTCTAAAATTCGTATGGAATTACAAGGGATCCAGAATTGCCAAAACATTTTTTTAAAAAAAGACAAAGTTGGAAGACTGACACTTCCTAATTTTAAAACCTAGTTCAAAGCAATAGTTCAAGATAGTGTGTGCTGATATACAGATAGATAAGTAGTTCAGTGGAAGGGAATTGAGAATCAATTCAACTCATGTGTCCATGGTTAATCGATTTCCAAACAGGGTGCCAGAACCACTTAATAAGTAATGAAGAGTATTTTCAACAAATGTGCTGGGTCAATTAGATATCCACAAGTAAAAGAATGAGGTTGGACTCTCACCTCACACCATATAGAAAATTAACTCAAAATGGCGGAAAGATTTAAATGTAAGTGTTAAAACTATCAAACTCTTAGGAGAAAACATAGGGGTAAATCTTCACAACTGTTTTTTCCTGAGTTTTTTCTTCCTCTTCACGTTAATGTTCTCCTTCCTAGGCTCCTTCTCTTACTCTCTCCTTCCTGTTATTTTATTTTAATTTTGCTGAGGAAGTTTCACCCTGAGGTAATATCTATGGCCAATCTTCCTCTTTTTATTTTTTTTGCTTGAGGAAACTTAGCCCTGAGCTAACATCTGTGCCACTCTTTTTCTAATTTGTATGTGGATCACCACCACAGCATGGCTGTCACGTGATATAGGTACATGCCTGGGATCCAAACCCATGAACCTGGGCCACTGAAGCAAAGTGCACTGAACCTAACCACCTGGCCACAGGGTAGGACCCTTTCCTTTTTTCCTCCATTCTACTTTTCTTACTTTATATTATTAGAGCCAACCAGTATAAAATTACTGTTAAATTGTTACTCATTTTTCTAAGTACAAACTGTCAAAATTCTCTGTCCAAACACCAGGATGCTTACTTGATATGTAGACAATGGTCCTCTCAGCTGGAAGCCATAAGGGAAATTGCAGGAAAATTGTTGTCTGAAGTGAGCTCCAGATTGGAATGTACTGTACATATCCAAACCAGAAGCTAGTTCTTGGATAGATTTTGGCTCCTCTAGTTATTACCTGTTTCAATTGTGTCAAATGGCTTGAATTCTTGAGTCTTAATTTCCTTATCTACAAAATGGGAATAATAAAAATGATACCTATGTCAGAGATTCACTGTTAGAATTAAATTGGGTAATTAGGATTTTAAGAGAAGAACTTAGTGTGTGGTTAGAGAACTGACAAACAGGGAAAATCTCCTGGATGTGGGGCACAGAGCACTGTGACAGTTGAGACATCAACAATGGATTTCTCTCTTTTCTTCCTCTTCACATTTATCTTCTCTCCTTCACTGGCTCCTCTTACTTCCACCTTCCTTCCTCTCTACTCCTTCTTTCCTCAATCCCTTTTCACTCTCTCTTTTCCCCAAATCCATTGTCATGTAAATTCCTGTTTCCCTATTTTGCAAGTGGATTTGCAAACAGCAGATTCTGTGGGGACACAAATATATAAACAAACCCAATGCCATGAGAGGAGACAAATTGAGACTCAGGAAAAAGAGATGCAGGAAAAAAAACATCAATGCCAGTGAAGGTATGAACTGTGTTTATGATTTCATCCCTGGAATAATGTAAAACATGTTTTTGTGAATGAAAAGATACAAAGTTGGCTTCTGACTGTTCCTACATACTTGAGCATTGGTTTTATTGTCCTCTAAGCCAGCCAAAAATCTCTTCATTTTCAGTTATTCTTTGTAAAGTTCCTCTTATCTCTAGCACTAGGTGAATTCTAGTTCTCTTAGGCTATCTCCTTCACCTTTAATTATAAGCCACCCAATCTCTTCAAATTGCTAGAAGTCAAATTTATAGTTTTTTCATGATTAACCTTTGACTGCAAGTGTTTTCATATTTTTGGTAGGAGTGAAATCGAAATACCTTTCTTTATTTTGAAACTGCGTTGTTACCTTGGAAAGAATTGTTGGCTATAGCAAAATACGTGTTTCAACGTTCAATTTTTTCACTTAATGAAATACACTTAATAATTAAAACAAATCAGAGGCTTACTGAAAATTAGTACAGGTCTATAAAAATATAGCTTTTATCTCAGCACAAAAACCATTTTAATAAATTCTTTTTGTATGATCTACTTTATGTATAAAATTAACAGATGAAACATCAGAGTGCTGCCAAGAATTTCATTTTCCTCTTGGCTCTGGAGGCTTTTCAGCCTTTTGAGACTTTAACCTTGATGCTGATGTAGAAAACTTAGATATGGTTCAAAATTGAGACTCAAAGTAATTAATGAAATGAAAAAGTTAAAATTACGTGAAGAGGTTGAGGACTTAACACTTGGCAGGGGGCATTTGGGAAAATGGAATGGTGAAACTTGTGAAATGTGTGGTCAGAGAACCTCTATGAAAATTATAATTCAATGTTGAACAAAGAATGAGACATGAAGACTCAATAGGCTCTGATATCACATGTAATCAATGTAGCTGTGATTTGAATCCCAGTTGGAAGCCCTTTGGGAGCTCTCCTCAGCTGCATTCACTCCAGCACAACTCCATGGTCCCTCTCTTGGGATTCTTCTTTCTTTTCTGGGGTTTCTTTCAAAGTATTTTGCTTTCATTGTAGAATCTTCTCTCCACTACACTCATCAACTTTTCACAGAATTCATTCTCTACCTCTTCATCTTAACTAAACCTAGTTGTCTGAGAAGGGCACATCTGCTTCTTAGATCTATTGAAGAGAAGTTACTCAACTGCCCTATTCTACAGGCACCAGCATACAATGTTGACATTCTCCTATCTTCTTACCATATTTCTAAATCATTTATCTGCATCTTCATGACAAAACATTTCCTTCATTGATTCCGGACATCTTAGTATTCATAAATATCTGCTAAATGAATAAATGAATAGAGAAAACAACTTCTCCCGCCTATCAAATTTCTTCGTGGCCCACCTCAAGTACGGACCAGTTCTAGACTTTTGAATTACAGTCACAGTATGTGACCAATACATATATCAGGATTCTGTCACAGTTTTCCCTCTGAAAAAATCATGAAAGTGTGAAAATAGATGCATAAACCCCATTAACTTGGGAGAGTGATAATATTGGTCAATGAATTTGCACTAACCAAACTCTGAGGCAGATCAAAGGGGAATCTGTTCACAGTGATTTTCCAGTTATGCAAATGTAAATGAAAAAAAATCAGTGTTTTTCATATTTCTCTACATATAAAATCACTTGAGGAACTTTTGTTAATCACAATGCACAGGCCATGCTCCAAATCAATTAAATAAAAATCTTTGGATGAGATTCAGATTTGAGTATATTTTAGTTTCCTGGTGATTCTGATCTTCAGTCTAGGTTGAGAGCACTGAGGATGTCATTGTCAAACTTTAGTGTACATCAGAATCGTATGGAGGGTTTTCCAAAATACTGAGAATGTGCCCAGTAAAAGTGGATAGAAACCAGTCAGGCTCCAGACAGCTAACAAGTGTATAAGTAATGGTCCCTTAGGGTAGGAAGCCAGGCTAGCTTACCCCTGTTTATGGCCTAATACCTCTTCAAAAGGGAAAGGTCACCCTGATTGGAGTGTATGTCTCCAAACAGGAACAGTTCTTTGGGTAGAGACAAAGGAAGGCAGTAAGGTCTAGAATACAAGCAACTGAGGTACAGTGCCTGGCTATACATCTTGCCCACTTCTCTCTCTAATTAATAACAGAGAGCAATATCACTGACTTTGTCCCTTTCCATGTGGGTTGTACAAACAGTGGGCAGTTTATCAGAAAATCTCAGTTCTAAAGATGTACTTATGATAACCATTCCCACAATATTCTAGGATTTTCAAAATCACACAAAAATGACAACAAATTCAAAAGACAACAAAAAATAAACCCAAAGAAATAGAATTTGTAAAGCTATCATAATAAGATGACATTAAAATAAATGTAATGAGTATCTTTAGTGATTCAGGAGAAAGTACTACACACATAAAACAAGAACAGATGATTATGAAACATTAACAAGAAGTTAGGAAACTCCATTGGAGATTTTTGAAAGGAAAAATATAAGAATATATCTTGGCCTTATTTCAGAGGCTCAACCTAGAGAGTCATTTCATTGTTTTAATGGCTTCACAGTAATCTATAGGATGAAGGTGTTGTATATTTTTAACCATACCCTTATTGATGCACAGTAGATCTTTTGCCATATTTTCACTATTTATACAATCATATAATGAACATGTTGTTATAGATATATTTATATTCTTGGGTTATTATTCTCGGATAGATTCCTCAAAGTGGAATTTAAAGGATAGTATTTAAAATTTTAACAACTTTTGCGAGAATATTTCCCCCAAATTTCTAGCAAATCCATATCTTTTCGATAATAGAGAAGAGTACGTTTTTCTTAGACACTTGCTATTCCCAGATATATACAACCATTTTAATGTTTCCTTACTCTTTTCTAGCCTCAATGGCTCATTTCTCTCATGGATTTCTGAATTTCTTTCCTGAATGTGAAGGGAACAAAAGCTACATGAAAGCTCTCACCCCATACCTTAACTTATTTGTTCTCTCACTTCATTCAGTTGTGTAATTTATTATCGGTCTCTCAAGACTGGAATACCAGAATGTGAGTTCGCTGAGATCAGGAATTTCTTTCTGACTTTTTGGAATAAAGGAAAGGGTCCTCAATCCCAAGCACCTATGAAATTAAGTATCACAAATCCACTATGCTTCAAGGCCTAGGAATAATACTCTGTGGCTCAATGCCACACTCTCTATGGATCCACTCTGTGATCCTGCAGGTGAGATCTCTGTTAGCACGACTCCAGCCTCTTTGCCCATGGTCTGTACCCTGGAACCAAGGCTTCAGTTTCTGGGCCAAATTTTCTTCCATTGAAGACATCCTTCCTTTTTCTTGAATGGTAGCATATGTTTGAACTGAGTAGTTTTCTCAGCCTGCTTCCTCTCTGTAGAATTTTAAATATCACAGATTTCTTTTATTTAGTTTTGTCTCTGTCTCTTTCAATCTAAGTGGAAATGTTTCTGATTTAAAAAAATCTTTTGTGTCTCCTATGTATGTTATGGTATTCACACCAGTATACAAGAGGGCCCTCTACAAATCTTTCCTGCATAATCCCATATCTATTCATGGCTTATTCTGATATTTTTGAGGTATTCCTTAGTCACATGTCTAAACTATTCAGCACTTGGAAAGCATTTTCCTACCACACCTTGGCTTTCTCTCTAATGCATACTTTTTGGACAGTGAATATCATAATTTTAGCACTTTTTTCAATTTAGAGAAGACAAGAATTTCCGAAATCATCAAGTCTTGGTTCCATTTCCTTACTGTCCTTTCTTAAATTATCTCTATCTTCTCACATTTCACTAGTATATGTAAGAAGAAACCAGTCTGCACCTTCAGCATTTTGCTTGTAAATAGCCTCAGGAAAATATCCAAGTTTCTCTCTTACAGGTCCTGCTTTCCATGTAACTGTAGGACACAATTCATCTAGGACTCTTGCCACATATAACAAAGATAACCTTTTCTCCACTTTCCAAAGATATGTTCTAAGGAAATAACTATTTGTTGAGCATCCACTTACCTCTGTGAGCCATGCTTGGCGTTTCCACATACGTCATTTTTTCAAACCAAAAATCCTATGAAGTATATACATATATTTACAGATAAGGCAATGATGGATTGAAGAGTTGACATAAATTGTTTAAGATTCCATAGATAGTCACTGGCAAAGCTGGAATCTGATCTGAAGCCTGTATGGCTCGAAAGCTCAATGCATTTTTGCACAACACTTTGCTTCCATGTCTTAATGGCATTTGGAACTAACTGTGAATTAGTGTCATATATATTTATTTTCTTTAAAATTTTAAGTTTTAATTCAGTTTTAGGTCCATGCCTAGTTAATAAAGTTCTTAGCTCTGACCTGAATAAAGATAAGGAAGCTAGAACTTAGGAGTTCAGATACATAATTACAAGGTGTTCATAACATGGTATGTTACTGCTCAATTAATTCCCATACACCATTTTTCAATCATTTCTGTTAATAAAATTGTGACATGTAGCTGGCTGAGCACATGGCTGTGATGCTGGTGTTTTCTGACTATATGTTCAATCTTCTGGAGATTGAATATTTGAAGTGAAAATATTGTTCTGAAATTTTAGATGACCTCTATCATTCAAGGATCTCCTAAGCTGACAACATGATGCAAATAAGAGTTAAGTCTGTTAAGTTAAAATACTTTTTTTTCCTGAGTATTCTTAGCCTTATATCAATGAACATATATACTATCAAGTTTTACCTGAGGTATGATGTGTAAAAGTACTTCCTACAAAATCTAAACTTCAGTTCCTAAATTTTTGCAATTTTTATTACATAACCATTGTAAAAATAGGTATTCGAATTTTAGTATTTTCTTCCATTTTAATATCCACTTGTTCTTCTTTCAGTGGGCACGATTTCCAGTGCAGATGGGCATTGGTAACTACACAACTGTGTTCATTCTTTTAGGGTTAACAGAGGATACTGCACTTTGTGGCATTTTACTTATTGAGTTTCAAGGAAATCTATGTGGTCATATTAGTGGGCAATGTCAACATAATCACGTTAATCAGAAGCAGACCTCAGCTTCATACCTGATGTACCTTTTCCTCTTCCATTTGGGCTTTGTAGATATTGGGTACTCCTCATCAGTCATACTTGTCATGCTCATAGGCATCCTCAGGGAAGGAGCCTCTCTTCCTGTTGCTGGCCATGTGGCTCAAATCTGTTCTGGAGTCACATTTGGGAGAGCTGAATGCTTCCTGCTGGCTGCCACAGCCTATGATTGCTATGTGGCCATCTGCTTGCCAATGCTCCACTCCACTCACCTGTCTTCCAGAATCTGCATTCTCTTAGTGAGGATGTTCTACCTGAATGGATGTGTGAAAGCTTGGACAATTTACTAGCTGTTTATTAAGTCTGTCCTTCTGTGGACCAAATAATGTCACTCACCTTTTCTGTGACTGTTCATCACTTTTAAAACTTTTTGTTCTCAAGATTTTATTTCTGAAATAATTCCAGCCATATCTTCTAGATCCATCATTGTGGTCACTGTGTTTATCATTGCTCTCTCTTATGTCTATATCCTTTTCTTCATCCTGAAGATGCACTCTACTGTGAGGCGGCACAAAGCCTTCTCCACATGCACCTCCCACCTCAGAGTTGCCACTCTGTTCTTTGGGACCATTACATTCATTTATGTGATGCCCAAGTCCAACTACTCAGCTGAACAAAACATAGTGGTGTCTGTGTTGTACACAGCTGTGATCCCCAAGTTGAATCCCCTCATCTACCGTAAGAGGGACAAGGAGGTTAAAAAGGCCATGGGAAAACTGATGGCTAGAAAACATTGATTGTCCTGAATCAATCAGATTTTAATAATAAAGACTGTAAAATGAGGACCTCTTCTGAAGATGAATGGACAATGTACCAAGTAAACTTCACTTTATATTCATAGTATCCTAAACTCATAAATTTCATTATGTCATTCTCAAGAAAATTTTCAGTGTAAAAAATAAATATGGATTCACTAAGATGGGAACATCTAGTTCCCATATTACCAAAAAAATATAAATAATGATTTGCTTCCTCCTTCTATCACTTACCATTCTTGTACCTATAGGTAATACCTTTTCAAATAAGTTGTATTCTCTTTGAATTCAGTCTTCTGAATTAGCATCTGGAAGCATCTGAGACTCCTTGAATGGGAAATAAAGGGTAATGTTGGTATCCAAGATCTCATCATCTGATAGAGGTGGTATCTATATTCTACAGAGTATTTAAGGGTTGAAACCAGTGATACTGCTGGTTGAAAAGCTTCTATTGTCCTTTGACCCAAACCTGACAAATAATATCCCTCCCACAGTACGTACCTCTGCAAATGAGCTTCATCCACTCAACTCAGAAGATATCTGAAAACCCCCTTTTGCTAGTACTTCTTCCATTTCAGGAATCGATTCCACCAAATACTGTAGAACTAGTCCCCAGAGGGCAGCCCACTGGGAGCTAATTGCCAGGACCTAACTCCTGTCAGGGTGAATAAGTTAGGATTTTTTTATTAGGGTATTTTAATCTTGGGAATATATGTACACACTGCTGAATGTCTATTGAACCAATTTTTTTCCCTTCTATTCCTATTGCCTCTGATACTGAAAATTCTCCAGATTAACTCTTCTCTGGGCTTCACATCCTCCCAATTGATCTGTCTACCGCCATTGCTGAGTGCCAATCTGCCAACAAAATACTTCAATTTGATCCTGGGACAGTACAGTTGCCCAGGAGTTCAACTGGCTAGCTGATGCCAGCTTGATTACATTTGACCCCTTCCATCTGGCCTGTTGAATGCTTGGTTATTGTGCCAGCTGAGAGATAATACCTGGAAGTTGGGATTTCTGTCCGACAGAATGAGAAATGTGCTTTAAAAAAAGGAGACAGAATGCATGGTTCCAGGTTCCAAGGGAGTGGAGGGAGGAGTGGTATTTCTCACTATTACATTAGACAACACATTGCTTTAGCTTTCCATTGATCCTGGAGCCAATTACTACAAAGCTAGTGGTTACAAGCAATACAAATTTATTATTTTATATGTCCAGAGGTCAGAAGTCCAATATGAGTCTCATTGGGCTAAAATCAAGGAGTTGGAAGGCTGGGACTTCATTCTGTAAGTTCTCAGGAATAAACAATTTCCTTGGGTTTTCCAGCTTCTAGAGGTCACTCACAGTCTTTGGCTGTGGTCTCTTTCCTTCATACTCAATGGCAGTGATGTTACATCTCCCTGCATCTTCCTTTTCTAGTCACAACTTCAACTGACACTCTTCAGCTTCCCTCTTCTACTTTGAACAATGCTTGTGATTATATTTAGCCTAACTGAATAATACAGAATAATCTCTCTATTTTAGTGTCAGCTGAGTAACAGCATTAATTTCATCTGCAACCTTAATCCCTCTTTGCCATGTAAACTTAACATATTCTCATTTCTGGGGTTATGATGTGGACACCTTTAGGGGGTCATTATTATTCCTACAACGTCCACTGGAAAACATTTTGCCTTCCATTAATTGCATACAATAGCATCCTTCACTCAAAATGCTTCTGCCAATCTATTAATAGCTAGAGGCCAATACTTGTCACATTTTGCTTTATAGAAAACCTACATAAAGTAATATGCTAATCTTATGGGTACAATTATTAGGTATTGACAAATGAATACACCTATGTAACCCATGCACCTATCATGATATAGATCTTTGCTATTCATTCATGAAGTTCCCCTATGACCTTTTCTTTTCAGACTTAGTTAGTATCCTACAGAGACACCCATTGTATGATGATGATGATGATGATGATGATGATGATGATTATTTTACCATGACTTAGTTATAGATTTTCACAAACATGGAGTCAAATGATATGCCTTTTTTTCTGTAATGTTATTTCAGTTGGCATAATGTTTTTAAACTTTATCCATATTTTTGTGTGTATGAATAGTTCATTGAACTAACAAACGAGCTCAACAATGTTGTAGAATACAAGACTAATATATAAAAATTGTATATCTGTATACTAGTAATGAGCAATGTAAAAATGAAATTAAGAAAACAATCCCATTAATAGAATCAAAATGTAAAATATTTAGGAAAAATTTACTAAAACAGGAGTAAAATGTATGCCCTGAGAACTACAAAATATTGTTGAGAAAATGAAAGAAAACCAAAATAAATGGAAAAACACCCTGTGTTCATGGATCAGAGAACAGAATATTGTTAAAATGGCCAAACTCCAACATTGATGTAAACATTGAACAAAATCCATAACAGAATCTCAGGTGGCTTCTTTGTGGAACTTGACAAGTTGATTCTAAAGTTCATAGAGAATTACAAAGGATCCAGAATAGACAAAATATCTTTAAAAAGAAAGAGAAGGTTGAAAGACTGACATTTCTTAATTTTAAAACTTAGTACATAGCAATATTCAAGATAGTATGTACTGGTCTACAGAAAGGCATATCAATCAATGGATCAGAATTCAGAGTGAATAATTAAACTCATGTGCATATGGTCAATAGATTTCCAAACAGAGTTCCAGAACCACTCAATAAGCATTGAAGAGTAATTTCAACAAATGTGGTAGGTCACTTAGATATCCACACGTAAAAGAATGAAGTTACACCCTTACCTCACTCCATATATAAAATTAAGTCAAAATGGAGGGTAGATCTAAATGTAAGTGTTAAAACTCTCAAACCCTTAAAAGAAAACATAGGGGTAAATCTTAATAATTGTTTTTTCATGACTTTTTTCTTCCTCCTCACATTTATCTTCTCTTTCTTTGGATCCTTCCCTCACCCTTCCTTTCCTTTTTCCCTCATGTCTTTTTTCCTCCATCCCCTGTTTCTTAGTGTTATTAGAGCCAACCAATATAAAATTACTGTTAAATTGCTGCTCATTTTTCTTAGTAACAACTCTCAAAGTTCTCTGTCCAGACACCAGGACTCTTTCTTCATATATAGACAGTCATCCTCTCTGCTGTAAGCCATAAGGGATTTCATGTCTGAAGTGAGCTCCAGATTGGAATGTCCTGTATAGAGGCTAGTTTTTGGAAGAGCTGGATTAGATTTTGGCTCCTCTAGTTATTAACTGTTTGATTTGGGCAAATGGTTTGACTTCTTGAGTCTTAATTTCCTTATCTACAAAACAGGAATAATAATAATAATAATAATAATAATAATAATAATAATAATAATTATAATAATACCTATTCCAGGGGCTCAATGTAAGAATTAGAATGGGTAATGAAGATCTTAAGAGAAGAACTTAGCATGTTGTTAGAGAATTGACCAATAGGGCAAATCTCCTGGATGTAGGGCATAAAGCGTTGTGTCAGTTGAGGTGTCAACAATGGATTTCTCTCTTTTCTTCCTCTTCACATTTATCTTCTCTCATTCCCTAGCTCCTTAACTTACTTACAGCTTCCTTCCTCTCTAATTATTCTTTCCTCCATTTCCTTCTTCCTTGCTTTTTACCCCCAACTCAATTTCCAGGTAAATTCTTGTTTTCCTATTTGCAACTGGAATTTAGAACATCACAATCTGTGGGACACAAACATGTACACAAACCCCATGCTATGAAAGCAGACAAATTGAGATTCAGGGAAAGGAGATGGATTAAAAACCAATCGAAGGCAGTGAAGGTATGAGTGGTGTTTAGGACTTCATCCCTGGAATAACGTAAAACATGCTTTTGTGACTTAAAATATATGAAGTTGGTTTCTTATTGTACCTCTCTACTTGAGGATTGGTTTTATTGTCCTCCAAACCAGCCCACAATTTCTTTAGTTTGCTGTTCTTGTATATAAGTCCCCTGATCTCTAGAACCAGCTGAGTTCCACTTCTATTCAGATATCTCCTTCACCTATCATTATAGGTCACACAACCTCCTGAAATTCCTAGAAGTAAAATTTATAGTTTTTTTATGATTAACCTTTGACTGAATATGTTTTCCTATTTTTGAGAAGAGTGGAATAGAAATACATTTTGGTTATTTTGAAAATGCAGTTTATGACTTGGAAAGAATGCTTGGCTATAGCTAACAAGCTGTTTACATGTTTAACTTTTCAATTAATTAAATATACCTAATAATCAAAACATGAATCAGAGGCTTACTGAAAATTAGTACGTCTATAAAAAATAAAACTTCTATTTTGATCCAAAGATATTTTAATGTATTGTTTATGTATGATCCACTTGATATATAAAATTAGCAAATGAAAAACCAGAGTACTAAGAAAAATTTCGTTTTCTTCATAGCTCTGGTTTTTAGCCTTTTGAGAATTGGACCTTGATGCTGATGTAAAAAACGTAGACATGGTCCAAGATGGAAACCCAAAATAATTAATGAAATGAAAAAGTTAAAATAATTATATGAGGAGGTTAAGGATTTAACTCTTAGTAGGGGACGTTTGTGAAAATGGAATGCTGAAGTTTGTGAAATGGGTGGTCAGAGAATCTGCCACCAAATTATGATTCAATGTTGAACCAAGAATGAGACTTGGAGACCCAATAGGCTCTGACATTACCTACAGTCAATGTAGCTGTGATTTGAATCCCAGTTGCAAGCCCTTTGGGAGCTCTCCTCACCTGCACTCACTCCAACACAACTCCATGCTTCCTTTCTTTGGATTCTTCTTTTTTTGCTGGGGGTTCTCTCAAGATATTTTACTTTCATTCTGGAATATTCTCTGCACTCCACCCATCAATGTTTCACAGACTACATCATCTACCTCTTCATCTTAACTCAACCTGGGTATGTTGATCTGCTAATTTGCAACTGAATACCTCTTTGAAACTTTAATGACTATATATCCTGGGCATGTTTAATGTATGTTCTTTGTTCTAAAAATGTATAAGACTGTACTGAAAATCATGCTTCTTCAGAACTCTTTCTTCCTTTCCAAAACTGCCTTCCTGGGCTATAATTCTCACCCTGGCTCAAGTAAAACTCACCTTATCTCTCTTGTCTATAGAACGCTTATGGGTTATTTTGCATTGACATTGTTTCACACTTACCTACATTAAATCCTCAAAAACAGATAATTCAAATCATATTTAAATTGTTAGAGCACAGATGAAGATAAGTAGCTTCTAATTTATGAAACCCACAGAGCTGGTAGGTACATGTTGTAACTGCAATCTGATTGAGGCTGCTGTGTGAGGTTCTCACATGGATTGTGGAAGATATTAGATGCTGTAAGGACATCTAGCTACTTTGAAGTCACATTGTCTAATGTTCCATCCACATGGTGCATGCCATTACCAACACTGTGGCAGGACTGAAGGACTGAGGTGGGGAAAGGACTGAGAAGCTGGTGGCAGTCTTTAACAAATGAGGAGAAGAAACTGGGTGATTAGTAAAGGACTCAAAGGACAATAGCATATTATTTCATAGCTGGATAATATTGGTGTCAATGAAGGAAATGTTTTGTCATGAAGATGCAAATAAGTGATTTAGAAATATGGTAAGAAGGTATGAGAATGTCCATATTGTGTGCTGGTGCCTGTAGAATAGGAGACTGAGCCACTTCTCTCAATAGAGTTGAGAAGCAAATGTGCCCTTCTCGGACAACCATTAGATGTGCATCTAGTATCTTACAAAATCCATGTGGGAACCTCACACGGTGGCCTCAATCAGATTGTAGTTACACAGTATACCCACCACCTCTGTGGGTTTCATAAGTTAGAAAATATTTATCTTTATCTGTGCTCTAACTTAATTTAAATATGATTTGAATTATTTGTTTTTGAGAAGTTACTGAAGGTAATTGTGAAAACAATGTCAGTGAAAAATAACCCACAAGCATTCTATAGATAAGAGAGATAAAGTTTTACTTGAGCCAGGGTGAGAATTATAGTCCAGGAAGGCAGTTTCAGAAAGGAAGAAAGTGTTCTGGAGAAGTATGATTTTAAGTACAGTCTTATACATTTTTAGAACAAAGAACATACATTAAACCTGCCCAGGATACATATTAATCAAAGTTTCAAAGAAGTATTCAGTTACAAATTAGCAGGTGAACATGATCTTGATGTCTGGAAATGGATCATATGGGCCTTACCACTAGGGCATATGGCATTAATGATACTGGCATAGGTGGGGAAGTATGCATTCTTATCTTAAGAGAGTGCATTCTTTACTTTAATGGTTAAAGCAGATGTACAATGTATGTTTGATAGGCTATAAATCAGCCTTTTTTTAGTTCAAGCAGAAGAAGTTTTGATCCCATATCCCTCAAGATGTGAAATTATCTTGTCATTTTTCCCTTTAGATAAAGAATCTTTTGGTAGAAAGCATTGATGATAAAGATATTGTCCCTAGGTGCCAGGGTAGTTGCTGCCTGCCCTGTGTTCATCATAACCCTCAGTGCTAGGCTTTTATTTCATTTATTTGTCTGGTTATCCACGTTGGGGTGAAATATTTGGATATAGTGGACAAGCATAGAGGTATATATTAACAGGGGTAGAGTTTCATAGGTTATGTAGTTTGTCCATTACTTTTACACTATTGCACAAACATTGTACATGTGCTTTTACATGCCTTCCTTTGACTACATTGCTTATAACAATGGTAACAAATTTAATACTTAAAATGATGTGTTTATTAGAATGAGTTTTAAGCATAGTCTTTATCAGAAAAAGAAATTCATCCAGAGTTATAAGACTGATCAACTATCTCAATCCATTGAGCAATCATCACTCTAGCCTGCATGCCAGTCTTACACTAAAGGGGTTATATGAGGAGATATATAAGGTTGGAAATAAGCCTTGTCTGGAGTCCTGGGGCAGCTTTCTACAACAGATGCCATCTTCTCATTGTGGTTTGGAGGTATTTGCCTTGGTCAGTTGAAGTCATGTTTCAGAAACAAGAGTTGAAACCTATTTAGGTGGAGGCAACTTTTTAAATGAGAAAAGTGAATCCATGAGTCTATGACCTTTAATTTTGCAGTGCATGAATTTATTAAAATAACCTATTATGGTTCTTTCCAATGTCGCACCAGAGACTCTTTTATTTTATGCCTCTTCTAATAAACAAAATATCCAGGTTGTAGTCCATGACCCTGAAGGTCTTTATCTCCTGGGAGACCTCTGTGAAAGGAATCAGCTACCAACTTTTCATTTCTCATAAACAACTCAATGAGACCTTGAGAATAATGTAATGTATCTCCCTTAATCAAAGTTGTTTCATACATTTCCCCATCTGATTGCATTAGCTGTCCTGTTATTATTTCAAAAGGGGACAGCTGATGTTTACCAAAAGGTGTAGATTTAATATTGTTAAGTACTAGGAGAACAACTTTTGGCCATGAGAGATTAAAGCTCTTGAAAGTTTTCCAGTAGAGTTTTGAGTGTGCTGTTACCTCTTTCCACCAATCTTGGGGATCAAGGATGATAAAACTTGGAAGGAATTCCTCAAACAGGAATTATCATTTCCAATAATAACTTGGCTAGTGCTAAAGCCATTGCTCTTCTGCAAGGAAAGGCCTCAACCCAACATGAGAATACAGAAGTCATTACTAAGGTATATTTATATCCCTGAGATGGTGGCATTTGAACAAAGTTCAATTGTCATACCTCAAAGTGTCCCTTACGAAGGGAAAAGTGACATTTTGACTCATGAAGTGTTTTCCCAGAATGGTATTTAGGTCATATAGTACAAAGAGCATATGTTTTATGAACCACTGGGGGAGAAAGTTTCCAAAAATATTGCTTTATCCCTAAAATCATCTTCTCCAGTGCAAGTGGGTTAATTAACGTATATGATGGAGCAGTAGCAATTGTGTTACTAAATCTTTTTAAATATCTTGTCAAGTTTCACCTGGGGCAAACAGGAACTATTCCTAGCAGCATTAAACAATTCAATTAATTTTTAAAAATATTTTATTGAGGTCATAATAGTTTATAACATTGTGAAAGTAGATTATGAGGGTGTCTGTAAAGCCATGACTTAATGTACTTTACTTTTAGGTACTTTTAAGAGAGTGCATTATTTACTTTAATGGTTAAAGATGTACAATATATGTTTGATAGGCCTAAGTCAGGCTTCTTTAGTTCAAGCCAAATTAGCTTCGACCCTATATAACTCAATATGTGAAAATCTCTTGTCACTAGCCTAATCCCTTGGTTGGAGATGGAAGAACAGCTCTGTGACAGACTTCTATATCTTCCGTAGAATTTCATATGTCAAAAGTGTGTATCTGTCAGTTAAATTTTTTCCGTAAGTTCACTCATGCTAATCTAGTTTCTATATTTGTTTGAACAGACTTGAACAAGGTATTTTCTTAACATTCTTTTAAGTTTCTCGGTGTTATGGTCATCCTCTCATTTCAGCTCTAAACTTGTTATGTTTATGCATTCTCTTTCTTTTTTGATTAAGTAAATTAGTGACCTTTCTCTCTACTCCCTTTCTCTCACTCTCTTTCTCTTTCTGTCTCCCTCTGTCTCTCTCTTTTGTCCCTCTCTTTTTCATTCTTTCTTCTGCCCTTTCTAGTATAATTTTCTTCTTTCCCTAAAGGCAATCAAGTTATGAAAATACAGTGTTCCAAACCATTTTTGACACATTTACTACAAACATATGTGTATACACATATATGTATAATAACATTAAAAATATTTTGAATAATAACATTAAAAATATTTTGAAACTACATCTGGTTTTGTAGTAGGAAAAGCATTATACTAAGACATATCAGGCAATTGGAAAATACTTTTATTGCTCTCTACAGAAAGTGATGATTTTTATTGGAAGTACTCCACTTTTATTTATCAATACTCTGTATTTTTAAACATTCTGAGCTCTTTTATTTGCCATCTGAAGGAAGACCATAATTAGACTACCTGGTGCTTTCCTTGGGGCTATCTGCATTTCTTTGTTTCTTAGACTGTAAACAATGGGGAAAGCAGAGGTATCAGCACTACATACATCACAGCCATCAGCATACCTTCATGGAATGAATCACTGTCATTGGGCCACAAATAGACAAAGCAAGTAAATCCACAAAGTATGGACACCGCAGTGATGTGGGAGGAGCAAGTTGAGAAGGCCTTATACTTCCCCTTGACAGAAAGCATCTTCACAACTATGGGCACATTAAAGACATAGGAGGTTATAATTAAAATAAAGGTGTCCAGCAACACAAAGGCAGTAAATGCAAGAAGAACCATTTTCTAAAAAAAGGTGTAATCATAGGCCAAGAAGACCACAGGAGTGATGTCACCAAAAAAGCACTGGATAATGTTAGAGCCACAAAAAGATAAGTTGAATACTATGATGACAATGCCCAGAGATACCACAATCCCAGTGATACAAAAGGCCATCATGATTTGGAAGCAGAACTTTTGGCTCATTAGGATGGTGTAGTACAGTGTGTTGTGAATGGCAATGTAATGGTCACAGGACATGGAAGCCAAGAAATGCTTGTTTTCTCCAAAACCAAAAAAGATCATCATCTGTGTGGCACACACAGAAAGAGAAATGGTCCTACTGTCTGAGAGCAAGTCCATTAACATGTGGGGCAGGATTACGATAGTGGTACATGTGTTTTGTTCGCACCCCCATGTACCTTTTACTCTGTGGCCTGTCCTTTTCACTTCCAGGGCACTGAAAATACTTCTATGATATTATAATGAAGGCTATATGTCATTAGACATTTGTCTAAAGCTATAGAATATACAACACTAACTGTGAACCCTGAAGCTAACTGTGGCCTTTGGGTGACTATGATGTGTCCAAAGTAGGTTCATTACTTCTAACAAATGTACCACTCTGATGAGGGATGTTGATAATGAGGGAGGCTATCCATATATAGGGCCAGAGGGCATATTGCAAATCTCTGAATCTTCCTCCCAATTTGCTGTGAACTTAAACCTGCTGTAAAAAAAATAAATAAATAAAGCCTTAAAAAAAGTAGAAAGAGGTCTCAAATAGCTAGAATCAGAAATGAAAGACATGACATTAGTGCCATCGTAATCAAATAAAAGATTAGAAAGGAATACTGTAAAAAATTGTAGGCCAATTAGATAAAAGATGAAACGAGTGAATTCCTAGAAAGTCACAAGCCACCAAAACTCATTAAGAAGTAATAGACAATCTGGATAGACTGAAACAATTAATGAGAATGAATTATTAATCAAAAATACTATCCATAAAGAAAAGCCCAGGCAAAAATGGTTTCACTGCTGAATTCTGCTGAAAATTTAAAAAAGAATTAATACCCGTTCCTCACAATCTCTTCCAAGGAATCAGAAGGAATGGAACAATTCCCAACTCATTCTATAAGGCCATTATTACCCTGATCCTGAACCATACCAAGATATTACAAGGAAAGAAACTACAGACCAATATCTCAGGAATACATATGTTAAAATGCTTGACAAAATAGCAGCAATGTGATTTCAGCAACATACAAAAAGAATTTTACATACAGCTAAGTGGGATTTATCCCAGTTAAGCAAGGGTAGTTTAACATCTTGAATTCAATTATGTTTATACCATATAACATAATAACAACCAAAACCCATGTGATCTTCTCAATGTAGGTAGAAAATCCATTGACAAAATTCAACATCTGCTCGTCCTAGAAACACTCAACAAACCATTAATAGAAAGGAACTTCTTGAGCCTAATCAAAGGCATCTATGAAAGACCCACATCTAACATAATACTTAATGGCCAAAGACTGGGTGTTTTCCCCCTAATATCAGCAAAGAGACAAGGATGTCTGCTCTTGCCACTTTTATTCAACATTGTACTCAAAGTTCTACCCAGGGAAATTAGAGAGAAAATTAAAGAAAAGTCGTCTGGATTGGTAAGGAAGAAGTACAACTATCTGTGTTTGCAAACAACACAATGTTGTATAGAAAGATATAGAAATACATGAAACACTATAGGAACTGATGAATAAGCTCAGCAAGTTTGTAGGATGCAAAATAATTATAAAAATAAATTATAATTCTTTTCATTAGCCATAATCAATCCAAAGATGAAATAAAGAAAATCTCATTTGCAATAGCATCCAAAAAAGTAAAATATTTAGGAATAAACTAACAAAAGAAATACAAAATTTGTACTCTAGAAATTACAAAACATTGCTGAAAGAAATGACAGGAAATCTAAATAGATGAAAAAACATCCCATATTCATGGATCTTTAATAACGTTAAGATGTCAATATTCCCCAAATTGATGTACAGGTTCAACACCGTCTCTATCAGAATTCCAACTGGCTTCTTTGTAGAAGTTGACAAGATGACTCTAAAATTTGTGTGGAAATGTAAGCCACCCAATATAGCCCCCAAAATCTTGAAAAATGACAACAAAGTAGGAGGAGTCACACTTCACAATATTGATACTTACTGCAAAGCAGCAGTAATCAAAACAGTGTGTACTGGCCTATGGTTGATATGCAAATGAAAGGAATAGAATTGAGTGTTCATAAATACACTCATGTGCCTATGGTGAACAGATTTTCAACAAGGGTGCCAAGAACTTTCAACGGGTAAAGAATTGTCCTTTCAATAAATGGTGCTGGGTCAATAGGATATCCACATTCAGAAGAAGAAATTTGGATCATTCTCTCACACTGTTACAAAAATTAATCCAAGTGGATCAAAGACCTACAATAAGAGCTAATATACTGTAAAATTCTTAGAAGAAAACATAGAGGTAAGTCTTCATGATCTTGGATTTAGTAATGGATCTGTAGTTATGATATCAAAAGCAAGGGCAATGAAAGAAAAACTAGATAAATCGGACTTCATTAGAGTTAAAATTTTTGTGCTTCAAAGGAAACTATCAAGAAGGTGAAGAAATAACACACAGAATAGGAGAAAATATTTGCATATCACATATCTGACTAGGGACTTGTATCTAGAATCATAAAGAGAACTCACAATTCAATACAAATAATCCAATTGAAAAATGGGCAAAGGACTCAGACTTTTAACCAAATTAGAGATACAAAGGATTAATTAGTACATGCCAAGATGCTGGACATTATTAGACATTAGAGAAATGAAATTCAAAACTACAATGATGCACCACTTCACACCTACTATAGCCATGTGGACAACGTAACCTCAAAATTCCTTGACCTCTTTATACCACCAGTAGTCTGGTCAGAGGTTCTGGGGGCCCCTCCCAACATTTTCCCTCCACAGGAAAGCAGGCAGTTGTGGTTTTCGTCTGATAGCTCTGTGCTGAGCCCGGGAAAGGATCAATGGTGTCTGCCAACCCAAGCCACTTCGTCTGTTCTCTCCTGGGTGGCTTGACAGTACCTGACTTATCAGAGCTCCAAGATCCGTAAGACAGAAATCAGTCCTCTGTTGAGCTCTCTTGGAAACGTCGGGGCACTGGCTGCATGAATCAACCATTTCCCTTACCTGGGGAACTACGGGGTGTCTCCTGATAGCATGGCGCTGTGCTGGGGACAGGAACTCTGGTGAGAGGATGTCTCAAGTCTCCTTACCCGTTTCAGTGAGTCTGGTTTTGAATTTTCCCAGGGTGCAGGAAACTTTCAATTATTTTCTGATTTTTAACAAAGATAATTTGTGAATTGTTGCTGAATTGGTGTTTTTGAGGGGTTAAGGAAGGTCCTGGGCTTCCTATGCCACCATATTGCTGATCCCACTACGCAGAGTTTTTTTTTTTTTAATCTTTTTTGAAGCATAACAAATACACATGTAAAGTATACAGTTTCATCATATTTGTGTGTTGTATACAAATCATGAAACCACAGCCTCAATCAAGCAAAAGAGTATTCCAATACCTCCCAGTGATTCCTTATGCCTCTTTGCAATCCATTCTTCCCTCTGATCCTGGCCCCAGGCAACTACTGATTTGGTTTTAAACAATATAGATTAGTGTGTTTTGTCTGGAATTCTGTAAAATGAGAATGATATGTACACTATTTCATGTGACTATCTCTGAGTAGAATTATTTTGAGATTCGTTTATAACGTGTGTATCAGCAGTTTCTTTTTAACACAGAGCCATATTTCATTATATGATATACCATGTTTTTTTATGCACTCACTAATTGGTGGGCTTTGGGGTTGTTTCCAGTTTGGGGCTATTGTGAATGCAGATGTTATGAATATTGGAGTCATTTCTCTGTGGATATATATTTCCATTTGACTACGGTAAACACCTTGTAGTGGGATTGCTAAGAGATGTACTTAAGATTTTGGAAATTTTCAAACCATTTTCCAAGTGGTTGTACTGTTTTACATTCCCACTTGTTATCATGAGAGTTCCAAATGCTTCAAAACCTTGCCAACATTTGATATTGTTAGACTTCTTTGAATTTAGCCATTTAGTGGGAGATTAGTGATATATTTTTAGGATTTTAATTTGCATTTTCCTTATGGTTAATGTAATTTAGCATTTTCTCATTGCTTGTTAGCCACTTATGTATCTCGTTTAAGTGCTTATTGAAATCTTTCATCTATTGTTAAATTGCCTGTTTTACTTCTGATTGAGTTCTATAAGTTCTTTATATATTCTAAATCAAGGATTGGCAGCATTTTCTTTTTCTTTTTTTTTTTTTTGATGGCCCTGAGCTAACATCTGTGGCTAATCTTTTTATTTTCCTCTTATCCCCAAAGTGCATAGTTATATATTCTAGTTGTAGGTCCCTCTAGTTGTGCTATGTGGCTTGCCGCCTCAGCCTGGCTTGATGAGCTGTGCTAGGTCCTTGCCCAGGATCTGAACCAGTGAACCCTGGGCCACCTAAGTTGGGTATGTGAACTTAACCCCTGGCTAAGGGGCCGGCCCCATGGCAACATTTACTTGAAGGCCAGAGAGTAAATATTATAGGCTTACAGGACATATGATCTCAGTCACAACTACTCATCTCTGTCATTGTAGTGCAAAAGCAGATGCAGACAGTGTGTAAACAGACAGGCATGGCTGTGTGCTAGTAGAACTTTATTTACACAAACAGGTGGTCAGCCCACAGACTGCAATTTCCCAACTTTTCTTCTGAATAAAAGTCCTTTGTCATATATATGCACTACAAATATTATATCCATCCTGCGTTTATTTGGTGTCATTTGATGGTTGGTTTTTGGTGAGGCCTCATTCCTGGCTTATAGGCTGCTGCTATTTAACTGTGTGCTCACATGAGCTTTCCTCAGTGTCTGCACCTAGAGAGAGAGAGGCAGCAAGCTCTCTGGTGCCTCTTCTTGTGAGGGCACTAATCCCATCAGACCAGGGCCCTACCCTCATGACCTCATTACCGTTGTTACCCTCCAAAACCCCAAATCCAAATACTGTCACATTGTGGATTAGGAGTTCAACATATGAATTTTTTGAGTAAGCAAATTCAGCTCATAAAAGCATATATATATATATATATATATATATATATATTTACTTTTGGTTTGTGCTTGTGCAGTTCTTGTGAAATTTTTGCCAAAATGCAGCAATTTTCTCCCATGTTTATCTCTATAAATTTTACTTTTTAATCTTTTGCATTTATAGCTATGATACATTTTGAGTTAATTTTAATATATAGTGTAAGTAAGGGTTTTTAAATTTTTTTCCACTTGTATATCCTGTTGTTGCAGTTAACATTTGTTGAAAACACTTTATTTCCTCATTGAATTGCCTTTAGCATTTGCCTAAACTCATTTGATCATATATATTTGTGTCTATTTCTGGACTCTCTTTTCTGCTTCTTTGATCTGTATGCCTATCCTTTCATCAATACAACACTGACTTGATTACTGAAGGTTTATGATGTCTTGAATCTATGTATAGCAAATAGTCCAACTTTGTTCTTCCTTTATAAGATTGTTTACTATACATATCCATATAAACTTCAGGTGTAGTTTATCACTCTCTGCAAAGCTTATTAAAATAATTTTAATAAGCATTTCATTAATTACACATCAATTTTTGAAGAATTGACATTTTAATAATATGTTTTTTAATCCATCAACATGGTGTATCACTCTCTATTTAGATCTTCATTTTCTTTCATGAGGCTTCTGTAATTATTAGTGAAGAGGTCTTGTGTGAGTTTTCATGAATTTATTCTTAAGTATTTTGTGTTTTTTGACCTGTTGTAAGTGGATTTTTTGGCTTTTTGGAAGAAGATGAGCCCTCAGCTTACATCTGTGCCCATCTTCCTCCATTTTATATGTGGGATGACTGCCACAGGATGGCTTGATAAGAGATGTGTTGGTCTGTGCCTGGGATCTGAACTGAAAACCCCAGGCCGCCAAAGGGGAGCATGCAAAATTAACTGCTATGCCACCCATGGGCCCCAAAGTTTTGCTTTTAATTTCCAATTGTTTACTCCAAATATCTAAAATATAATTTATTTCTTATATTTTAGACATATATATCCCAGAACCTTGCCATTTAGTTCTAGTGTATTCTTTAGAAATCTCTCAAAATCTTCCATGTAAACAGGTGTGCTTACAATGGAGAAAGGAAAGTCTCTCCAATAAATGGTGTTGGGAAAACTGGATAGCCACCTGAAAAGGAATGAGTGTACACCATTATCTTACAACATACGCAAAAGTTAACTCAAAATGGATTAAAGACTTGAATGTAATACCTGAAACCATGAAACTTCTAGAAGAAAACATACGCAGTATGCTCTTGGACATCAGTCTTAGCAGCATATTTTCAAGAACCATGTCTGAACGGGCAAGGGAATCAATAGAAAAAATAAACCAATGGAACTACATCAAACTAAAAACCTTATGCACAGCAAGGAAAGCATCAACAAAATGAAAAGGCAACATAACAATTGGGAGAAGATATTTGCAAACCATATGTCTGATAAGGGGTCAAAATTCAAAATATATAAAGAACTCATACATCTTGAAACCAAAAACCTACCACTCAGTTAAAATAGGGGAAAAAGATCTGAACAGACATTTCTCCAAAGAAGATATCCAGATGGCCAACAGGCACATGAAAAGATGTTTAACATCATTAACTATCAGGGAAATACAGACCAAAACTACAGTGAGATATCACCTCTACTCTTGCCAGAATGGCTATAATTAACAAGACAGGAAACAACAAGTGTTGGAGAGGATGAGGAGAGAAGGGACCCCTCGCAGACTGCTGGTGGGAGTGCAAACTGGTGCAACAACTATGGAAAACAGTATGGAGATTCCTCAAAAAATTAAGAATAGAACTACCATACCATACCACTGCTGGGTGTTTGTTCAAAGAACATGAAAACATGAATGTGTAAAGATACCTGCGCACCTATGTTCATTGCAGGATTATTCACAATAGCCAAGACTTGGAAGAAACCTAGGTGCCCAAGAAGGGATGAATGGATAAAGAAGATGTGGTACATATGCACAATGGAATACTACTCAACCATAAGAAACAATGAAATCTGGCCATTTGTGAAAACACGGATGGACCTTGAGGATGATAGGCTAAGCTGAATAAGTCAGAGGGAGAAAGTCAAAAACCATATGATCTCATGCATAAGTAGAAGATAAAAGCAACAACAAACAATCACATAGAACATGCAGTAATCTACACAGGAATCAAAATATGATGTACATCTGAAATTTATATCATCTTATAAACCCATGTTATTAGAATAAAAAAATAAAAAAAGATACCCCTTAGTTTGGAAAAAAAAAAACAAAACACCAAACATGTGCCATGTGCACATAGAGACAATTTTACCTCTTCCTGTCTGATTGTTATTTATTTTATAACTTTTGCCTATTGCAATGCCTAGGACCTTCAGTCAGTTGTTGAATAGATTTCGGGTGAGTGGGCCTTCTTGCTTCCCAATCTAAGTAGAAAAAGCATTTAATTTTGTACCATTAAGGATGTTACTTGAATGTTTTCCATGGATGTCCTTTATCAAGTTATGCTTTGTTCCTCTCTTCCCCTTCTTGCCTTCTTTTGGATTATTTGAATACTTTAAAATTTAATTGATCTATCTGCATTATAGCTACATCATTGAAAGAGTGGAAGATATGTGAGTGAGTGTGCATGTATTAATGTGAATTGTGGAGGTGTGCAGAACGTCAATAGATGAATATATAAAAATTCTGGACCAATGAAGAATGGTATAAGCTGTAGAAATAAAATTTTAAACTCCAAATTATTTAATACAGTCTTGACTAAAATTTAGTTACAACCAGGGGACTTATCATAATAGTTAGAACTTTGAAAGGTTAAGAAACTGAATTATTCAGTATTAGACTTTGAGGTGACAATGAACTGAGCTAGCCCTTGTATTTTGTTATATAGACATGAATAAAAAGTTGGAAAACATATATGATCTTTATTTACACAAACTAAAAACATGTTTTTGGGGGGCTCAGATTTATATTTATTCTCTACTTTGCTAGAATAGAGTTGAATTCCTTATTTGTAATAACTTGGGTGTGGGATTCCACTTTGACTCTACTGGTTTATTGTTATATTACTTTTAAACTTGATACTACCACATTCTATTGCTTGTTAGCTGCCAGATGATTATTTTTATTTTATCTTTACAAAACAATATTGAATTAAAATTTATTCTCTTTTGTGATATTTAACCCACTGGTTTTCTGTTTTGACCTTGTTATAATGAACCTAGCAAAACAAAAATCTGTAATGATCCTCTCAGACTTGGAAAAACCACTGGTTTTCTCCTTGTATCAATTACGTTCAAATTAAATATATACAAAAAGTAGCAGGAACATAGAGAGAAATTCCAGTTGAACTTTGGATTTGTAAAGGATGGGGCAAAGGACCATTGTTTTCTCTTAAGAGCCCTTTTAACTAAGTGCATGTTATTATTTGACAGTGCTAAAAATGAATAATATTAAATTCTTTTAATAAATAACTCATTTTGGCTGTTGTATACAAGGCCAAAAATGCATATAGGAAGGTCAGATAGGACAGCTATTGTAGTTTTGAGATGGAGAGAAGTGGATTCATGTGATAGGAATGTAGGCAGTAAGATCAACAGCAGTTTATTGGTGAGAGTATGAGAGAAAGTTAGGGTCCTGAGTACTGGCCTGGGGTCAGGGACAGACTGTAGGCCTAGTCAGTTTTAGGGAATTAGGCAGAGTGTTGACGGTGGGGAGAGGAAACTGAATCAGCAACTAGTTGGGAACCAGTGGTCATCACTTAGCACTTAGGTCTTGAAGTTGATTAGACGACAGCAGTAGTGTAGGGTAGTAGTACACACTCCAGCATTTACTCTGACCTGAATTTTAAACCTGGATTTAATTTAACCAGTTGAGCACATTTGGACAAGTATCTTGAAGTAAGCCTAAGTTCTCTGTCTGTGAAATTAGGATAATAGGAATACTTAGCTCACCAATTTATTGTGAGGAATAAATGAAAATATGCAAGTAAAGTGTTAAGCTTGGTGCTTGGTAAAGAGTAAGGTCTGAATGAAAGTTGGTTGGTATTATTAGTGCAGAGTCCTTAAGGGGGAGCATCAGGAGGGTGAGATAGGACTTTCTATAATTAGAATTAGCAAGAGAACTAGACTGTGTTTACACTGAAAGCTGTTTGTACCATCATCCGTCTAGTCCAATAAACCACTAGCAGGTAATCATCCCTTTGAGGCATGTAGACTAAATCTGAGCCGGAAGTCATCCAAACTTCTTTTCACTTCATAGTTCTCTATAGAATTTTAAAGATATTCATTCACTTCACACTCTTTGCTTGGAAAAAAAGTATACATGTCTTAAATATTTGTGTTATTTAAAATTCAAGTTTCATGGCATTCCACCCCATTTCCCAAAGCACCTAATGAGTGCCTTACATGTACCATGTAAAACTCTTATGAAATGAATACATGTAGAACGAATGAAGCTAAGGTTACTCTTTTATATTTGAGATTTAGTGTCCTTAACCTGAAATATCAAAGTAAATTTTGAACCATTTGGTTATGAGATATTTTGTTATATTATGCTCCCTATACTCATCAAATGAAAGTGTATCAACACCTAGCTAAAAAGAAAAAAAATGGATCACTTGAGAATTGACAGAACCCTTAAAGATTTGTTATGACTGTGTGAAGTGGACTACTCAGTATGCACTTGAGAATGTGTAATGATCCCTAGTTCTTTTGAATTCACATTTGAAATTTAGAATCTACAGAGATTTATCCTCAAAGGCAAACAACAAGATAGCACAGCTGCTATATAACAACGACAACTTTGGATTTATTGCTGTAAAAGGAATAAATTCTTATTTCAAGGGGTAAGATTTTGTCTTTTGT